>NW_026108987.1:0-145224 GCF_024516045.1 Bombus affinis | reverse complement strand
TATTTCAAATTTGCGAACGTGTCGGATCGGTTGTGAGGTTGGACTAGATTTTTACGAGCCAGCGGAGCGAGCAAGCAGCGATCACAATTTCCAAGCTATACACATACCTTATATTGCCTTGTACATGTTTCGTGTTAGTACCTAATTTTGTCAGCCATTTCGGACATCACATTGCACTGTACTATGTGGAAATAGTACTATTTATGTGAAACTACTGGTAAACTGTATACATTTGTCAGTGGGCAATAGGATAGAGACTTGCGGCTCCTCGGGCTGGTGCGAATACTCCAATGTCCGTATGTGGCTAACCGTTGGATTGTGATACACCTTTACGCGTCCCTCGCTCGCTGCGCTCGCTCGAAAACTATAGCCTAACCTAAAACCAATCCATCTTGAGTTCATTATCCGATATGGTGGCGACTTCTTTCAAATTTGCGAACGTATCTGATCGGATGTGAGGTTGGACTAAATTTTTACGAGCGAGCGGAGCGAGCGAGCAACGGTCACAATTTCCAAGCTATACATATACCTTATATTGCCTTGCATATATTTCGTGTTATTACCTAATTTTGTCAGCCATTTCGGACATCACATTGCACTGTAGTATGTGGAAATAGTACTATTTATGTGAAACTATTCATAAACTGTAAACATTTGTCAGTGGGCAATGGGATAGAGACTTCCGGCTCCTCGGGCTGGTGCGAATATTTTAATGTCCCCATGTGCCATACCGTTGGATTGTGACACAACTTTCCGCGTCCCTCGCTCGCCGTGCTCGCTCGAAAACTATAGCCTAAACTAAAACCAATCCCTGTTGCGTTAGTCATTCGACATTGAGGCGACTTATTTCAAATTTGGGAACGTGTCGGATCGGTTGTGAGGTTGGACTAGATTTTTACGAGCGAGCGGATCGAGCCAGCAACGGTCACAATTTCCAAGCTATACATATACCTTATATTGCCTTGCATATATTTCGTGTTAGTACCTAATTTTGTCAGCCATTTCGGACATCACATTGACTGAAGTATGCGGAAATAGTACTATTTATTTGAAAATATTCATAAACTGTTATACATTTGTCAGTAGGCAATTCGATAAAGACTTCCGGCTCCTCGGGTTGGTGCGAGTATTTCAATGTTCGTATGTGCCAAACCGTTGGTTTGTGGCACACATTTAAGCGTCTCTCGCTCGCTGCGCTCGCTCGAAAACTATAGCCTAACCTAAAACCAATCCATCTTGAGTTCATTATTCGATATGGTCGCGACTTATTTCAAATTTGCGAACGTGTCTTATCGGATGTGAGGTTGGACTAAATTTTTACGAGCGAGCGGAGCGATCGAGCAACGATCACAATTTCCAAGCTATACATATACCTTATATTGCCTTGCATATATTTCGTGTTATTACCTAATTTTGTCAGCCATTTCGGACATTACATTGCACTGTACTATGTGGAAATAGTACTATTTATGTGAAACTACTGGTAAACTGTTTACATTTGTCAGTGGGCAATAGGATAGAGACTTCCGGCTCCTCGGGCTGGTGCGAATATTTCAATGTCCCCATGTGCCATACCGTTGGATTGTGACACAACTTCCGCGTCCATCGCTCGCCGTGCTCGTTCGAAAACTATAGCCTAACCTAAAACCAATCCATCTTGCGTTCATTATTCGATATGGCGGCGACATATTTCGAATTTGCGAACGTGTCGGATCGGTTGTGAGGTTGGACTAGATTTTTACGAGCGAGCGGAGCGAGCGAGCAACGGTCATAATTTCCAAGCTATACATATACCTTATATTGCCTTGCACATATTTCCTGTTAGTACCTAATTTTGTCAGCCATTTCGGACATCACATTGCACTGTAGTATGTGGAAATAGTACTATTTATGTGAAACTATTCATAAACTGTAAACATTTGTCAATAGGCAATAGGAAAAAGACTTCCGGCTCCTCGGGCTGGTGCGAATGTTTCAATGTCCGTATGTGCCAAACCGTTGGCTTGTGACACAGCATTACGCGTCTCTCGATCGCTGCTCTCGCTCGAAAGCTATAGCCTAACCTATAACCAATCCATCTTGCGTTCATTATTTGATATGGTGGCGACATATTTCAAATTTGCGAACGTGTCGGATCGGTTGTGAGGTTGGACTAGATTTTTACGAGCGAGCGGAGCGAGCGAGCAGCGATCACAATTTCCAAACTATACATATACCTTATATTGCCTTACACATGTTTCGTGCTAGTACCTAATTTTGTCAGCCATTTCGGACATCACATTGCACTGTACCATGTGGAAATAGTACTATTTATGTGATACTACTGGTAAACTGTTTACATTTGTCAGCGGGCAATAGGATAGAGACTTCCGGCTCCTCGGGCTGGTGCGAATATTTCAATGTCCCCATGTGCCATACCGTTGGATTGTGACACAACTTTCCGCGTCCCTCGCTCGCCGTGCTCGTTCGAAAACTATAGCCTAACCTAAAACCAATCCATCTTGCGTTCATTATTCGATATGGCGGCGACATATTTCGAATTTGCGAACGTGTCGGATCGGTTGTGAGGTTGGACTAGATTTTTACGAGCGAGCGGAGCGAGCGAGCAACGGTCACAATTTCCAAGCTATACATATACCTTATATTGCCTTGCACATATTTCCTGTTAGTACCTAATTTTGTCAGCCATTTCGGACATCACATTGCACTGTAGTATGTGGAAATAGTACTATTTATGTGAAACTATTCATAAACTGTAAACATTTGTCAATAGGCAATAGGATAAAGACTTCTGGCTCCTCGGGCTGGTGCGAATATTTCAATGTCCGTATGTGCCAAACCGTTGGTTTGTGATACACCTTTACGCGTCCCTCGCTCGCTGCGCTCGCTCGAAAACTAAAGCCTAACCTAAAACAAATCCATCTTGCGTTCATTATTCGATATGGTGGCGACTTATTTCAAATTGCGAACGTGTCTGATCGGATGTGAGGTTGGACTAAATCATTACGAGCGAGCGGAGCGAGCGAGCAACGATCACAATTTCCAAGCTATACATATACCTTATATTGCCTTGCATATATTTCGTGTTATTACCTAATTTTGTCAGCCATTTCGGACATCACATTGCACTGTAGTATGTGGAAATGGTACTATTTATGTGAAACTATTCATAAACTGTAAACATTTGTCAATAGGCAATAGGATAAAGACTTCCGGCTCCTCGGGCTGGTGCGAATATTTCAATGACCTCATGTGCCATACCGTTGGAGTGTGACACAACTATCCGCGTCCGTCGCTCGCCGTGCTCGCTCGAAAACTATAGCCTAACCTAAAACCAATCCATCTTGCGTTCATTATTCGATATGGCGGCGACATATTTCGAATTTTCGAACGTGTCGGATCGGTTGTGAGGTTGGACTAGATTTTTACGAGCGAGCGGAGCGAGCGAGCAACGTTCACAATTTCCAAGCTATACATATACCTTATATTGCCTTGCATATATTTCGTGTTATTACCTAATTTTGTCAGCCATTTCGGACATCACATTGCACTGTAGTATGTGGAAATTGTACTATTTATGTGAAACTACTGGTAAACTTTATACATATGTCAGTGGGCAATAGGATAGAGACTTCCGGCTCCTCGGGCTGGTGCGAATATTTCAATGTCCCATGTGCCATACCGTTGGATTGTGACACAACTTTCCGCGTCCCTCGCTCGCCGTGCTCGCTCGAAAACCATAGCCTAACCTAAATCCAATCCATCTTGCGTTCATTATTCGATATGGCGGCGACATATTTCGAATTTGCGAACGTGTCGGATCGGTTGTGAGGTTGGACTAGATTTTACGAGCGAGCGGAGCGAGCGAGCAACGGTCACAATTTCCAAGCTATACATATACCTTATATTGCCTTGCATATATTTCGTGTTATTACCAAATTTTGTCAGCCATTTCGGACATCACATTGCACTGTAGTATGTGGAAATAGTACTATTTATGTGAAACTACTGGAAAACTTTATACATTTGTCAGTGGGCAATAGGATAGAGACTTCCGGCTCCTCGGGCTGGTGCGAATATTTCAATGTCCCATCTGCCAAACCGTTGGATTGTGACACAACTTTCCGCGTCCCTCGCTCGCCGTGCTCGCTCGAAAACTATAGCCTAACCTAAAACCAATCCATCTTGCGTTCATTATTCGATATGGCGGCGACATATTTCGAATTTGCGAACGTGTCGGATCGGTTGTGAGATTGGACTAGATTTTTACGAGCGAGCGGAGCGAGCGAGCAACGGTCACAATTTCCAAGCTATACATATACCTTATATTGCCTTGCATATATTTCGTGCTATTACCCAATTTTGTCAGCCATTTCGGCCATCGCATTGCACTGTAGTATGTGGAAATAGTACTATTTATGTGAAACTACTGGTAAACTTTATACATTTGTCAGTGGGCAATAGGATAGAGGCTTCCGGCTCCTCGGGCTGGTGCGAATATTTCAATGTCCGTATGTGCCTAACCGTTGGTTTGTGATACACCTTTACGCGTCCCTCGCTCGCTGCGCTCGCTCGAAAACTATAGCCTAACCTAAAACCAATCCATCTTGCGTTCATTATTCGATATGGTGGCGACATATTTCAAATTTGCGAACGTGTCTGATCGGATGTGAGGTTGGACTAAATTTTTACGAGCGAGCGGAGCGAGAGAGCAACGATCACAATTCCAAGCTATACATATACCTTATATTGCCTTGCATATATTTCGTGTTATTACCTAATTTTGTCAGCCATTTCGTACATCACATTGCTCTGTAGTATGTGGAAATAGTACTATTTATGTGATACTATTCATAAACTGTAAACATTTGTCAGTAGGCAATAGCAATAAAGACTTCCGGCTCCTCGGGCTGGTGCGAATGTTTCAATGTCCGTATGTGCCAAACCGTTGGTTTGTGACACACCATTACGCGTCTCTCGATTGCTGCGCTCGCTCGAAAGCTATAGCCTAACCTATAACCAATCCATCTTGCGTTCATTATTCGATATGGTGGCGACATATTTCATATTTGCGAACGTGTCGGATCGGTTCTGAGTTTGGACTAGATTTTTATGAGCGAGCGGAGCGAGCGAGCAGCGATCACAATTTCCAAGCTATACATATACCTTATATTGCCTTGCATATATTTCGTGTTATCACCTAATTTTGTCAGCCATTTCGGACATCACATTGCACTGTACTATGTGGAAATAGTACTATTTATGTGAAACTACTGGTAAACTTTATACATTTGTCAGTGGGCAATGGGATAGAGACTTCCGGCTCCTCGGGCTGGTGCGAATATTTCAATGTCCCCATGTGCCATACCGTTGGATTGTGACACAACTTTCCGCGTCCCTCGCTCGCCGTGCTCGTTCGAAAACTGTAGCCTAACCTAAAACCAATCCATCTTGCGTTCATTATTCGATATGGCGGCGACATATTTCGAATTTGCGAACGTGTCGGATCGGGTGTGAGGATGGACTAAATATTTACGAGCGAGCGGAGCGAGCGAGCAACGATCACAATTTCCAAGCAATACATATACCTTATATTGCCTTGCATATATTTCGTGTTATTACCTAATTTTGTCAGCCATTTCGGACATCACATTGCTCTGTAGTATGTGGAAATAGTACTATTTATGTGAAACTATTGGTAAACTATAAACATTTGTCAGTAGACAATAGGATAAAGACTTCCGGCTCCTCGGGCTGGTGCGAATATTTCAATGTCCCCATCTGCCAAACCGTTGGATTGTGACACAACTTTCCGCGTCCCTCGCTCGCAGTGCTCGCTCGAAAACTATAGCCTAAACTAAAACCAATCCCTGTTGCGTTAGTCATTCGACATTGAGGCGACTTATTTCAAATTTACGAACGTGTCGGATCGGATGTGAGGTTGGACTAAATCATTACGAGCGAGCGGAGCGAGCGGGCAACGATCACAATTTCCAAGCTATACATATACCTTATATTGCCTTGCATATATTTCGTGTTATTACCTAATTTTGTCAGCCATTTCGGACATCACATTGCACTGTAGTATGTGGAAATGGTACTATTTATGTGAAACTATTCATAAACTGTAAACATTTGTCAATAGGCAATAGGATAAAGACTTCCGGCTCCTCGGGCTGGTGCGAATATTTCAATGTCCCCATGTGCCATACCGTTGGATTGTGACACAACTTTCCGCGTCCCTCGCTCGCCGTGCTCGCTCGAAAACCATAGCCTAACCTAAATCCAATCCATCTTGCGTTCATTATTCGATATGGCGGCGACATATTTCGAATTTGCGAACGTGTCGGATCGGTTGTGAGGTTGGACTAGATTTTTACGAGCGAGCGGAGCGAGCGAGCAACGGTCACAATTTCCAAGCTATACATATACCTTATATTGCCTTGCATATATTTCGTGTTATTACCTAATTTTGTCAGCCATTTCGGACATCACATTGCACTGTAGTATGTGGAAATAGTACTATTTATGTGAAACTACTGGTAAACTTTATACATTTGTCAGTGGGCAATAGGATAGAGACTTCCGGCTCCTCGGGTTGGTGCGAATATTTCAATGTCCCCATGTACCATACCGTTGGATTGTGACACAACTTTCCGCGTCCCTCGCTCGCCGTGCTCGCTCGAAAACCATAGCCAAACCTAAAACCAATCCATCTTGCGTTCATTATTCGATATGGCGGCGACATATTTCGAATTTGCGAACGTCACGGATCGGTTGTGAGGTTGGACTAGACTTTTACGAGCAAGCGGAGCGAGCGAGCAACGGTCACAATTTCCAAGCTATACATATACCTTATATTGCCTTGCATATATTTCGTGTTATTACCTAATTTTGTCAGCCATTTCGTACATCACATTGCTCTGTAGTATGTGGAAATAGTACTATTTATGTGAAACTACTGGTAAACTTTATACATTTGTCAGTGGGCAATAGGATAGAGACTTCCGGCTCCTCGGGCTGGTGCGAATATTTCAATGTCCGTATGTGCCTAACCGTTGGTTTGTGATACACCTTTACGCGTCCCTCGCTCGCTGCGCTCGCTCGAAAACTATAGCCTAACCTAAAACCAATCCATCTTGCGTTCATTATTCGATATGGTGGCGACTTATTTCAAATTTGCGAACGTGTCTGATCGGATGTGAGGTTGGACTAAATTTTTACGAGCGAGCGGAGCGAGAGAGCAACGATCACAATTTCCAAGCTATACATATACCTTATATTGCCTTGCATATATTTCGTGTTATTACCTAATTTTGTCAGCCATTTCGTACATCACATTGCTCTGCAGTATGTGGAAATAGTACTATTTATGTGATACTATTCATAAACTGTAAACATTTGTCAGTAGGCAATAGCATAAAGACTTCCGGCTCCTCGGGCTGGTGCGAATGTTTCAATGTCCGTATGTGCCTAACCGTTGGTTTGTGATACACCTTTACGCGTCCCTCGCTCGCTGCGCTCGCTCGAAAACTATAGCCTAACCTAAAACCAATCCATCTTGCGTTCATTATTCGATATGGTGGCGACATATTTCGAATTTGCGAACGTGTCGGATCGGGTGTGAGGATGGACTAAATATTTACGAGCGAGAGGAGCGAGCGAGCAACGATCACAATTTCCAAGCTATACATATACCATATATTGCCTTGCATATATTTCGTGTTATTACCTAATTTTGTCAGACATTTCTGACATCACATTGCACTTTACTATGTGCAATTAGTACTATTTATGTGAAACTATTGGTAAACTGGAAACATTTGTCAGTAGGCATTTCGATAAAGACTTCTGGCTCCACGGGCTGGTGCGAATATTCCAATGTCCGTATGTGCCTAACCGTTGGTTTGTGATACACCTTTACGCGTCCCTCGCTCGCTGCGCTCGCTCGAAAACTGTAGCCTAACCTAAAACCAATCCATCTTGCGTTCATTATTCGATATGGTGGCGACATATTTCATATTTGCGAACGTGTCGGATCGGTTGTGAGGTTGGACTAGATTTTTACGAGCGAGCGGAGCGAGCGAGTAACGGTCACAATTTCCAAGCTATACATATACCTTATATTGCCTTGCATATATTTCGTGTTATTACCTAATTTTGTCAGCCATTTCGTACATCACATTGCTCTGTAGTATGTGGAAATAGTACTATTTATGTGAAACTACTGGTAAACTTTATACATTTGTCAGTGGGCAATAGGATAGAGACTTCCGGCTCCTCGGGCTGGTGCGAATATTTCAATGTCCGTATGTGCCTAACCGTTGGTTTGTGATACACCTTTACGCGTCCCTCGCTCGCTGCGCTCGCTCGAAAACTATAGCCTACCCTAAAACCAATCCATCTTGCGTTCATTATTCGATATGGTGGCGACATATTTCAAATTGCGAACGTGTCTGATCGGATGTGAGGTTGGACTAAATTTTTACGAGCGAGCGGAGCGAGAGAGCAACGATCACAATTTCCAAGCTATACATATACCTTATATTGCCTTGCATATATTTCGTGTTATTACCTAATTTTGTCAGCCATTTCGTACATCACATTGCTCTGTAGTATGTGGAAATAGTACTATTTATGTGATACTATTCATAAACTGTAAACATTTGTCAGTAGGCAATAGCATAAAGACTTCCGGCTCCTCGGGCTGGTGCGAATGTTTCAATGTCCGTATGTGCCAAACCGTTGGTTTGTGACACACCATTACGCGTCTCTCGATTGCTGCGCTCGCTCGAAAGCTATAGCCTAACCTATAACCAATCCATCATGCGTTCATTATTCGATATGGTGGCGACATATTTCATATTTGCGAACGTGTCGGATCGGTTCTGAGTTTGGACTAGATTTTTATGAGCGAGCGGAGCGAGCGAGCAGCGATCACAATTTCCAAGCTATACATATACCTTATATTGCCTTGCATATATTTCGTGTTATCACCTAATTTTGTCAGCCATTTCGGACATCACATTGCACTGTACTATGTGGAAATAGTACTATTTATGTGAAACTACTGGTAAACTTTGTACATTTGTCAGTGGGCAATAGGATAGAGACTTCCGGCTCCTCGGGCTGGTGCGAATATTTCAATGTCCCCATGTGCCATACCGTTGGATTGTGACACAACTTTCCGCGTCCCTCGCTCGCCGTGCTCGCTCGAAAACTATAGCCTAACCTAAAACCAATCCATCTTGCGTTCATTATTCGATATGGCGGCGACATATTTCGAATTTGCGAACGTGTCGGATCGGTTGTGAGGTTGGACTAGATTTTTACGAGCGAGCGGAGCGAGCGAGCAACGGTCACAATTTCCAAGCTATACATATACCTTATATTGCCTTGCATATATTTCGTGTTATTACCAAATTTTGTCAGCCATTTCGGACATCACATTGCACTGTAGTATGTGGAAATAGTACCATTTATGTGAAACTACTGGTAAACTTTATACATTTGTCAGTGGGCAATGGGATAGAGACTTCCGGCTCCTCGGGCTGGTGCGAATATTTCAATGTCCCCATGTGCCATACCGTTGGATTGTGACACAACTTTCCGCTTCCCTCGCTCGCCGTGCTCGTTCGAAAACTATAGCCTAACCTAAAACCAATCCATCTTGCGTTCATTATTCGATATGGCGGCGACATATTTCGAATTTGCGAACGTGTCGGATCGGGTGTGAGGATGGACTAAATATATACGAGCGAGCGGAGCGAGCGAGCAACGATCACAATTTCCAAGCAATACATATACCTTATATTGCCTTGCATATATTTCGTGTTATTACCTAATTTTGTCAGACATTTCTGACATCACATTGCACTTACTATGTGCAAATAGTACTATTTATGTGAAACAATTGGTAAACTGTAAACATTTGTCAGTAGGCAATTCGATAAAGACTTCTGGCTCCACGGGCTGGTGCGAATATTCCAATGTCCGTATGTGCCTAACCGTTGGTTTGTGATATACCTTTACGCGTCCCTCGCTCGCTGCGCACGCTCGAAAACTATAGCCTAACCTAAATCCAATCCATCTTGCGTTCATTATTCGATATGGTGGCGACTTATTTCAAATTTGCGAACGTGTCTGATCGGATGTGAGGTTGGACTAAATTTTTACGAGCGAGCGGAGCGAGCGAGCAACGATCACAATTTCCAAGCTATACATATACCTTATATTGCCTTGCATATATTTCGTGTTATTACCTAATTTTGTCAGCCATTTCGGACATCACATTGCTCTGTAGTATGTGGAAATAGTACTATTTATGTGAAACTATTGGTAAACTATAAACATTTGTCAGTAGACTATAGGATAAAGACTTCCGGCTCCTCGGGCTGGTGCGAATATTTCAATGTCCCCATCTGCCAAACCGTTGGATTGTGACACAACTTTCCGCGTCCCTCGCTCGCAGTGCTCGCTCGAAAACTATAGCCTAAACTAAAACCAATCCCTGTTTGCGTTAGTCATTCGACATTGAGGCGACTTATTTCAAATTTACGAACGTGTCGGATCGGATGTGAGGTTGGACTAAATCATTACGAGCGAGCGGAGCGAGCGAGCAACGATCACAATTTCCAAGCTATACATATACCTTATATTGCCTTGCATATATTTCGTGTTATTACCTAATTTTGTCAGCCATTTCGGACATCACATTGCACTGTAGTATGTGGAAATGGTACTATTTATGTGAAACTATTCATAAACTGTAAACATTTGTCAATAGGCAATAGGATAAAGACTTCCGGCTCCTCGGGCTGGTGCGAATATTTCAATCACCTCATGTGCCATACCGTTGGATTGTGACACAACTATCCGCGTCCGTCGCTCGCCGTGCTCGCTCGAAAACTATAGCCTAACCTAAAACCAATCCATCTTGCGTTCATTATTCGATATGGCGGCGACATATTTCGAATTTGCGAACGTGTCGGATCGGTTGTGAGGTTGGACTAGATTTTTACGAGCGAGCGGAGCGAGCGAACAACGTTCACAATTTCCAAGCTATACATATACCTTATATTGCCTTGCTAATATTTCGTGTTATTACCTAATTTTGTCAGCCATTTCGGACATCACATTGCACTGTAGTATGTGGAAATTGTACTATTTATGTGAAACTACTGGTAAACTTTATACATTTGTCAGTGGGCAATAGCATAGAGACTTCCGGCTCCTCAGGCTGGTGCGAATATTTCAATGTCCCCATGTGCCATACCGTTGGATTGTGACACAACTTTCCGCGTCCCTCGCTCGCCGTGCTCGCTCGAAAACCATAGCCTAACCTAAATCCAATCCATCTTGCGTTCATTATTCGATATGGCGGCGACATATTTCGAATTTGCGAACGTGTCGGATCGGTTGTGAGGTTGGACTAGATTTTTACGAGCGAGCGGAGCGAGCGAGCAACGGTCACAATTTCCAAGCTATACATATACCTTATATTGCCTTGCATATATTTCGTGTTATTACCTAATTTTGTCAGCCATTTCGGACATCACATTGCACTGTAGTATGTGGAAATAGTACTATTTATGTGAAACTACTGGTAAACTTTATACATTTGTCAGTGGGCAATAGGATAGAGACTTCCGGCTCCTCGGGTTGGTGCGAATATTTCAATGTCCCCATGTACCATACCGTTGGATTGTGACACAACTTTCCGCGTCCCTCGCTCGCCGTGCTCGCTCGAAAACCATAGCCAAACCTAAAACCAATCCATCTTGCGTTCATTATTCGATATGGCGGCGACATATTTCGAATTTGCGAACGTCTCGGATCGGTTGTGAGGTTGGACTAGATTTTTACGAGCAAGCGGAGCGAGCGAGCAACGGTCACAATTTCCAAGCTATACATATACCTTATATTGCCTTGCATATATTTCGTGTTATTACCTAATTTTGTCAGCCATTTCGTACATCACATTGCTCTGTAGTATGTGGAAATAGTACTATTTATGTGAAACTACTGGTAAACTTTATACATTTGTCAGTGGGCAATAGGATAGAGACTTCCGGCTCCTCGGGCTGGTGCGAATATTTCAATGTCCGTATGTGCCTAACCGTTGGTTTGTGATACACCTTTACGCGTCCCTCGCTCGCTGCGCTCGCTCGAAAACTATAGCCTAACCTAAAACCAATCCATCTTGCGTTCATTATTCGATATGGTGGCGACTTATTTCAAATTTGCGAACGTGTCTGATCGGATGTGAGGTTGGACTAAATTTTTACGAGCGAGCGGAGCGAGAGAGCAACGATCACAATTTCCAAGCTATACATATACCTTATATTGCCTTGCATATATTTCGTGTTATTACCTAATTTTGTCAGCCATTTCGTACATCACATTGCTCTGCAGTATGTGGAAATAGTACTATTTATGTGATACTATTCATAAACTGTAAACATTTGTCAGTAGGCAATAGCATAAAGACTTCCGGCTCCTCGGGCTGGTGCGAATGTTTCAATGTCCGTATGTGCCTAACCGTTGGTTTGTGATACACCTTTACGCGTCCCTCGCTCGCTGCGCTCGCTCCAAATCTATAGCCTAACCTAAAACCAATCCATCTTGCGTTCATTATTCGATATGGTGGCGACATATTTCGAATTTGCGAACGTGTCGGATCGGGTGTGAGGATGGACTAAATATTTACGAGCGAGAGGAGCGAGCGAGCAACGATCACAATTTCCAAGCTATACATATACCATATATTGCCTTGCATATATTTCGTGTTATTACCTAATTTTGTCAGACATTTCTGACATCACATTGCACTTTACTATGTGCAATTAGTACTATTTATGTGAAACTATTGGTAAACTGGAAACATTTGTCAGTAGGCATTTCGATAAAGACTTCTGGCTCCACGGGCTGGTGCGAATATTCCAATGTCCGTATGTGCCTAACCGTTGGTTTGTGATACACCTTTACGCGTCCCTCGCTCGCTGCGCTCGCTCGAAAACTGTAGCCTAACCTAAAACCAATCCATCTTGCGTTCATTATTCGATATGGTGGCGACATATTTCATATTTGCGAACGTGTCGGATCGGTTGTGAGGTTGGACTAGATTTTTACGAGCGAGCGGAGCGAGCGAGTAACGGTCACAATTTCCAAGCTATACATATACCTTATATTGCCTTGCATATATTTCGTGTTATTACCTAATTTTGTCAGCCATTTCGGACATCACATTGCACTGTAGTATGTGGAAATAGTACTATTTATGTGAAACTATTCATAAACTGTAAACATTTGTCAATAGGGAATAGGATAGAGACTTCCGGCTCCTCGGGCTGGTGCGAATATTTCAATGTCCCCATGTGCCATACCGTTGGATTGTGACACAACTTTACGCGTCCCTCGCTCGCCGTGCTCGCTCGAAAACTATAGCCTAACCTATAACCAATACATCTTGCGTTCATTATTCGATATGGCGGCGACATATTTCGAATTTGCGAACGTGTCGGATCGGTTGTGAGGTTGGACTAGATTTTTACGAGCGAGCGGAGCGAGCGAGCAACGTTCACAATTTCCAAGCTATACATATACCTTATATTGCCTTGCATATATTTCGTGTTATTACCTAATTTTGTCAGCCATTTCGGACATCACATTGCACTGTAGTATGTGGAAATAGTACTATTTATGTGAAAGTATTCATAAACTGTAAACATTTGTCAATAGGCAATAGGATAAAGACATTCGGCTCCTCGGGCTGGTGCGAATATTTTAATGTCCTTATGTGCCAAACCGTTGGATTGTGACACAACTTTCCGCATCCCTCGCTCGCAGTGCTCGCTCGAAAACTATAGCCTAAACTAAAACCAATCCCTGTTGCGCTAGTCATTCGACATTGAGGCGACTTATTTCAAATTCGGGAACGTGTCGGATCGGTTGTGAGGTTGGACTAGATTTTTACGAGCGAGCGGATCGAGCCAGCAACGGTCACAATTTCCAAGCTTTACATATACTGTATATTGCCTTGCACATATTTCGTGTTATTACCTAATTTTGTCAGCCATTTCGGACATCACATTGCACTGTAGTATGTGGAAATAGTACTATTTATGTGAAAGTATTCATAAACTGTAAACATTTGTCAATAGGCAATAGGATAAAGACTTTCGGCTCCTCGGGCTGGTGCGAATATTTTAATGTCCTTATGTGCCAAACCGTTGGATTGTGACACAACTTTCCGCGTCCCTCGCTCGCAGTGCTCGCTCGAAAACTATAGCCTAAACTAAAACCAATCCCTGTTGCGCTAGTCATTCGACATTGAGGCGACTTATTTCAAATTGGGGAACGTGTCGGATCGGTTGTGAGGTTGGACTAGATTTTCACGAGCGAGCGGATCGAGCCAGCAACGGTCACAATTTCCAAGCTATACATATACCGTATATTGCCTTGCATATATTTCGTGTTATTACCTAATTTTGTCAGCCATTTCGGACATCACATTGCACTGTAGTATGTGGAAATGGTACTATTTATGTGAAACTATTCATAAACTGTAAACATTTGTCAATAGGCAATAGGATAAAGACTTCCGGCTCCTCGGGCTGGTGCGAATATTTCAATCACCTCATGTGCCATACCGTTGGATTGTGACACAACTATCCGCGTCCGTCGCTCGCCGTGCTCGCTCGAAAACTATAGCCTAACCTAAAACCAATCCATCTTGCGTTCATTATTCGATATGGCGGCGACATATTTCGAATTTGCGAACGTGTCGGATCGGTTGTGAGGTTGGACTAGATTTTTACGAGCGAGCGGAGCGAGCGAACAACGTTCACAATTTCCAAGCTATACATATACCTTATATTGCCTTGCTAATATTTCGTGTTATTACCTAATTTTGTCAGCCATTTCGGACATCACATTGCACTGTAGTATGTGGAAATTGTACTATTTATGTGAAACTACTGGTAAACTTTATACATTTGTCAGTGGGCAATAGCATAGAGACTTCCGGCTCCTCGGGCTGGTGCGAATATTTCAATGTCCCCATGTGCCATACCGTTGGATTGTGACACAACTTTCCGCGTCCCTCGCTCGCCGTGCTCGCTCGAAAACCATAGCCTAACCTAAATCCAATCCATCTTGCGTTCATTATTCGATATGGTGGCGACTTATTTCAAATTTGCGAACGTGTCTGATCGGATGTGAGGTTGGACTAAATTTTTACGAGCGAGCGGAGCGAGCGAGCAACGATCACAATTTCCAAGCTATACATATACCTTATATTGCCTTGCATATATTTCGTGTTATTACCTAATTTTGTCAGCCATTTCGGACATCACATTGCTCTGTAGTATGTGGAAATAGTACTATTTATGTGAAACTATTGGTAAACTATAAACATTTGTCAGTAGACAATAGGATAAAGACTTCCGGCTCCTCGGGCTGGTGCGAATATTTCAATGTCCCCATCTGCCAAACCGTTGGATTGTGACACAACTTTCCGCGTCCCTCGCTCGCAGTGCTCGCTCGAAAACTATAGCCTAAACTAAAACCAATCCCTGTTGCGTTAGTCATTCGACATTGAGGCGACTTATTTCAAATTTACGAACGTGTCGGATCGGATGTGAGGTTGGACTAAATCATTACGAGCGAGCGGAGCGAGCGAGCAACGATCACAATTTCCAAGCTATACATATACCTTATATTGCCTTGCATATATTTCGTGTTATTACCTAATTTTGTCAGCCATTTCGGACATCACATTGCACTGTAGTATGTGGAAATGGTACTATTTATGTGAAACTATTCATAAACTGTAAACATTTGTCAATAGGCAATAGGATAAAGACTTCCGGCTCCTCGGGCTGGTGCGAATACTTCAATCACCTCATGTGCCATACCGTTGGATTGTGACACAACTATCCGCGTCCGTCGCTCGCCGTGCTCGCTCGAAAACTATAGCCTAACCTAAAACCAATCCATCTTGCGTTCATTATTCGATATGGCGGCGACATATTTCGAATTTGCGAACGTGTCGGATCGGTTGTGAGGTTGGACTAGATTTTTACGAGCGAGCGGAGCGAGCGAACAACGTTCACAATTTCCAAGCTATACATATACCTTATATTGCCTTGCTAATATTTCGTGTTATTACCTAATTTTGTCAGCCATTTCGGACATCACATTGCACTGTAGTATGTGGAAATTGTACTATTTATGTGAAACTACTGGTAAACTTTATACATTTGTCAGTGGGCAATAGCATAGAGACTTCCGGCTCCTCAGGCTGGTGCGAATATTTCAATGTCCCCATGTGCCATACCGTTGGATTGTGACACAACTATCCGCGTCCCTCGCTCGCCGTGCTCGCTCGAAAACCATAGCCTAACCTAAATCCAATCCATCTTGCGTTCATTATTCGATATGGCGGCGACATATTTCGAATTTGCGAACGTGTCGGATCGGTTGTGAGGTTGGACTAGATTTTTACGAGCGAGCGGAGCGAGCGAGCAACGGTCACAATTTCCAAGCTATACATATACCTTATATTGCCTTGCATATATTTCGTGTTATTACCTAATTTTGTCAGCCATTTCGGACATCACATTGCACTGTAGTATGTGGAAATAGTACTATTTATGTGAAACTACTGGTAAACTTTATACATTTGTCAGTGGGCAATAGGATAGAGACTTCCGGCTCCTCGGGTTGGTGCGAATATTTCAATGTCCCCATGTACCATACCGTTGGATTGTGACACAACTTTCCGCGTCCCTCGCTCGCCGTGCTCGCTCGAAAACCATAGCCAAACCTAAAACCAATCCATCTTGCGTTCATTATTCGATATGGCGGCGACATATTTCGAATTTGCGAACGTCTCGGATCGGTTGTGAGGTTGGACTAGATTTTTACGAGCAAGCGGAGCGAGCGAGCAACGGTCACAATTTCCAAGCTATACATATACCTTATATTGCCTTGCATATATTTCGTGTTATTACCTAATTTTGTCAGCCATTTCGTACATCACATTGCTCTGTAGTATGTGGAAATAGTACTATTTATGTGAAACTACTGGTAAACTTTATACATTTGTCAGTGGGCAATAGGATAGAGACTTCCGGCTCCTCGGGCTGGTGCGAATATTTCAATGTCCGTATGTGCCTAACCGTTGGTTTGTGATACACCTTTACGCGTCCCTCGCTCGCTGCGCTCGCTCGAAAACTATAGCCTAACCTAAAACCAATCCATCTTGCGTTCATTATTCGATATGGTGGCGACTTATTTCAAATTTGCGAACGTGTCTGATCGGATGTGAGGTTGGACTAAATTTTTACGAGCGAGCGGAGCGAGAGAGCAACGATCACAATTTCCAAGCTATACATATACCTTATATTGCCTTGCATATATTTCGTGTTATTACCTAATTTTGTCAGCCATTTCGTACATCACATTGCTCTGCAGTATGTGGAAATAGTACTATTTATGTGATACTATTCATAAACTGTAAACATTTGTCAGTAGGCAATAGCATAAAGACTTCCGGCTCCTCGGGCTGGTGCGAATGTTTCAATGTCCGTATGTGCCTAACCGTTGGTTTGTGATACACCTTTACGCGTCCCTCGCTCGCTGCGCTCGCTCGAAATCTATAGCCTAACCTAAAACCAATCCATCTTGCGTTCATTATTCGATATGGTGGCGACATATTTCGAATTTGCGAACGTGTCGGATCGGGTGTGAGGATGGACTAAATATTTACGAGCGAGAGGAGCGAGCGAGCAACGATCACAATTTCCAAGCTATACATATACCATATATTGCCTTGCATATATTTCGTGTTATTACCTAATTTTGTCAGACATTTCTGACATCACATTGCACTTTACTATGTGCAATTAGTACTATTTATGTGAAACTATTGGTAAACTGGAAACATTTGTCAGTAGGCATTTCGATAAAGACTTCTGGCTCCACGGGCTGGTGCGAATATTCCAATGTCCGTATGTGCCTAACCGTTGGTTTGTGATACACCTTTGCGCGTCCCTCGCTCGCTGCGCTCGCTCGAAAACTGTAGCCTAACCTAAAACCAATCCATCTTGCGTTCATTATTCGATATGGTGGCGACATATTTCATATTTGCGAACGTGTCGGATCGGTTGTGAGGTTGGACTAGATTTTTACGAGCGAGCGGATCGAGCCAGCAACGGTCACAATTTCCAAGCTTTACATATACTGTATATTGCCTTGCACATATTTCGTGTTATTACCTAATTTTGTCAGCCATTTCGGACATCACATTGCACTGTAGTATGTGGAAATAGTACTATTTATGTGAAAGTATTCATAAACTGTAAACATTTGTCAATAGGCAATAGGATAAAGACTTTCGGCTCCTCGGGCTGGTGCGAATATTTTAATGTCCTTATGTGCCAAACCGTTGGATTGTGACACAACTTTCCGCGTCCCTCGCTCGCAGTGCTCGCTCGAAAACTATAGCCTAAACTAAAACCAATCCCTGTTGCGCTAGTCATTCGACATTGAGGCGACTTATTTCAAATTGGGGAACGTGTCGGATCGGTTGTGAGGTTGGACTAGATTTTCACGAGCGAGCGGATCGAGCCAGCAACGATCACAATTTCCAAGCTATACATATACCGTATATTGCCTTGCACATATTTCGTGTTAGTACCTAAATTTGTCAGCCATTTCGGACAACACATTGACTGTAGTATGCGGAAATAGTACTATTTATGTGAAACTATTCATAAACTGTATACATTTGTCAGTAGGCAATTCGATAAAGACTTCCGGCTCCTCGGGCTGGTGCGAATATTTCAATGTTCGTATGTGCCAAACCGTTGGTTTGTGGCACACATTTACGCGTCTCTCGCTCGCTGCGCTAGCTCGAAAAATATAGCCTAACCTAAAACAAATCCATCTTGTGTTCATTATTCGATATGCTGGCGACTTATATCAAATTTGAGAACGTGTCTGATCGGATGTGAGGTTTGACTAAATTTTTACGAGCGAGCGGATCGAGCCAGCAACGGTCACAATTTCCAAGCTGTACATATACCGTATATTGCCTTGCACATATTTCGTGTTATTACCTAATTTTGTCAGCCATTTCGGACATCACATTGCACTGTAGTATGTGGAAATAGTACTATTTATGTGAAAGTATTCATAAACTGTAAACATTTGTCAATAGGCAATAGGATAAAGACTTTCGGCTCCTCGGGCTGCTGCGAATATTTTAATGTCCTTATGTGCCAAACCGTTGGATTGTGACACAACTTTCCGCATCCCTCGCTCGCAGTGCTCGCTCGAAAACTATAGCCTAAACTAAAACCAATCCCTGTTGCGCTAGTCATTCGACATTGAGGCGACTTATTTCAAATTCGGGAACGTGTCGGATCGGTTGTGAGGTTGGACTAGATTTTTACGAGCGAGCGGATCGAGCCAGCAACGGTCACAATTTCCAAGCTTTACATATACTGTATATTGCCTTGCACATATTTCGTGTTATTACCTAATTTTGTCAGCCATTTCGGACATCACATTGCACTGTAGTATGTGGAAATAGTACTATTTATGTGAAAGTATTCATAAACTGTAAACATTTGTCAATAGGCAATAGGATAAAGACTTTCGGCTCCTCGGGCTGGTGCGAATATTTTAATGTCCTTATGTGCCAAACCGTTGGATTGTGACACAACTTTCCGCGTCCCTCGCTCGCAGTGCTCGCTCGAAAACTATAGCCTAAACTAAAACCAATCCCTGTTGCGCTAGTCATTCGACATTGAGGCTACTTATTTCAAATTGGGGAACGTGTCGGATCGGTTGTGAGGTTGGACTAGATTTTCACGAGCGAGCGGATCGAGCCAGCAACGGTCACAATTTCCAAGCTATACATATACCGTATATTGCCTTGCACATATTTCGTGTTAGTACCTAAATTTGTCAGCCATTTCGGACAACACATTGACTGTAGTATGCGGAAATAGTACTATTTATGTGAAACTATTCATAAACTGTATACATTTGTCAGTAGGCAATTCGATAAAGACTTCCGGCTCCTCGGGCTGGTGCGAATATTTCAATGTTCGTATGTGCCAAACCGTTGGTTTGTGGCACACATTTACGCGTCTCTCGCTCGCTGCGCTAGCTCGAAAAATATAGCCTAACCTAAAACAAATCCATCTTGCGTTCATTATTCGATATGCTGGCGACTTATATCAAGTTTGAGAACGTGTCTGATCGGATGTGAGGTTTGACTAAATTTTTACGAGCGAGCGGATCGAGCCAGCAACGGTCACAATTTCCAAGCTATACATATACCGTATATTGCCTTGCACATATTTCGTGTTATTACCTAATTTTGTCAGCCATTTCGGACATCACATTGCACTGTAGTATGTGGAAATAGTACTATTCATGTGAAAGTATTCATAAACTGTAAACATTTGTCAATAGGCAATAGGATAAAGACTTTCGGCTCCTCGGGCTGGTGCGAATATTTTAATGTCCTTATGTGCCAAACCGTTGGATTGTGACACAACTTTCCGCATCCCTCGCTCGCAGTGCTCGCTCGAAAACTATAGCCTAAACTAAAACCAATCCCTGTTGCGCTAGTCATTCGACATTGAGGCGACTTATTTCAAATTCGGGAACGTGTCGGATCGTTTGTGAGGTTGGACTAGATTTTTACGAGCGAGCGGATCGAGCCAGCAACGGTCACAATTTCCAAGCTTTACATATACTGTATATTGCCTTGCACATATTTCGTGTTATTACCTAATTTTGTCAGCCATTTCGGACATCACATTGCACTGTAGTATGTGGAAATAGTACTATTTATGTGAAAGTATTCATAAACTGTAAACATTTGTCAATAGGCAATAGGATAAAGACTTTCGGCTAATCGGGCTGGTGCGAATATTTTAATGTCCTTATGTGCCAAACCGTTGGATTGTGACACAACTTTCCGCGTCCCTCGCTCGCAGTGCTCGCTCGAAAACTATAGCCTAAACTAAAACCAATCCCTGTTGCGCTAGTCATTCGACATTGAGGCGACTTATTTCAAATTGGGGAACGTGTCGGATCGGTTGTGAGGTTGGACTAGATTTTTACGAGCGAGCGGAGCGAGCGAACAACGTTCACAATTTCCAAGCTATACATATACCTTATATTGCCTTGCTAATATTTCGTGTTATTACCTAATTTTGTCAGCCATTTCGGACATCACATTGCACTGTAGTATGTGGAAATTGTACTATTTATGTGAAACTACTGGTAAACTTTATACATTTGTCAGTGGGCAATAGCATAGAGACTTCCGGCTCCTCGGGCTGGTGCGAATATTTCAATGTCCCCATGTGCCATACCGTTGGATTGTGACACAACTTTCCGCGTCCCTCGCTCGCCGTGCTCGCTCGAAAACCATAGCCTAACCTAAATCCAATCCATCTTGCGTTCATTATTCGATATGGCGGCGACATATTTCGAATTTGCGAACGTGTCGGATTGGTTGTGAGGTTGGACTAGATTTTTACGAGCGAGCGGAGCGAGCGAGCAACGGTCACAATTTCCAAGCTATACATATACCTTATATTGCCTTGCATATATTTCGTGTTATTACCCAATTTTGTCAGCCATTTTGGACATCACATTGCTCTGTAGTATGTGGAAATAGTACTATTTATGTGAAACTATTGGTAAACTATAAACATTTGTCAGTAGGCAATAGGATAAAGACTTCCGGCTCCTCGGGCTGGTGCGAATATTTCAATGTCCGTATGTGCCAAACCGTTGGTTTGTGACACACCATTACGCGTCTCTCGATCGCTGAGCTCGATCGAAAGCTATAGCCTAAAGTAAAACCAATCCCTGTTGCGCTAGTTATTCGACATTGAGGCGACCTATTTCAAATTCGGGAACGTGTCGGATCGGTTGTGAGGTTGGACTAGATTTTTACGAGCGAGCGGATCGAGCCAGCAACGGTCACAATTTCCAAGCTATACATATACCTTATATTGCCTTGCATATATTTCGTGTTATTACCTAATTTTGTCAGCCATTTCTGACATCACATTGCACTGTAGTATGCGGAAATAGTACTATTTATTTGAAACTATTCATAAACTGTATACATTTGTCAGTAGGCAATTCGATAAAGACTTCCGGCTCCTCGGGCTGGTGCGAATATTTCAATGTTCGTATGTGCCAAACCGTTGGTTTGTGGCACACATTTACGCGTCTCTCGCTCGCTGCGCTAGCTCGAAAAATATAGCCTAACCTAAAACAAATCCATCTTGCGTTCATTATTCGATATGCTGGCGACTTATATCAAATTTGAGAACGTGTCTGATCGGATGAGAGGTTTGACTAAATTTTTACGAGCGAGCGGAGCGAGCGAGCAACGGTCACAATTTCCAAGCTATACATATACCTTATATTGCCTTGCACATATTTCGTGTTAGTACCTAATTTTTTCAGCCATATCGGACATCACATTGCACTGTACTATGAGGAAATACTACTATTTATGTGAAACTATAGGTAAACTGTAAACATTTGTCAGTAGGCAATAGGATAAATACTTCCGGCTCCTCGGGCTGGTGCGAATATTTTAATGGCCTTATGTGCCAAACCGTTGGATTGTGACACAACTTTCCGCGTCCCTCGCTCGCAGTGCTCGCTCGAAAGCTATAGCCTAAACTAAAACCAATCCCTGTTGCGTTAGTCATTCGACATTGAGGCGACTTATTTCAAATTCGGGAACGTGTCGGATCGGTTGTGAGGTTGGACTAGATTTTTACGAGCGAGCGGATCGAGCGAGCAACGATCACAATTTCCAAGTTATAGATATACCTTATTTTGCCTTGCATATATTTCGTGTTATTACCTAATTTTGTCAGCCATTTCTGACATCACATTGCACTGTAGTATGCGGAAATAGTACTATTTATGTGAA
Source organism: Bombus affinis (assembly GCF_024516045.1). Taxonomy (NCBI): domain Eukaryota; kingdom Metazoa; phylum Arthropoda; class Insecta; order Hymenoptera; family Apidae; genus Bombus; species Bombus affinis. The sequence goes on along the minus strand of NW_026108987.1, from coordinate 122,234 downwards.
ACTATTCATAAACTGTATACATTTGTCAGTAGGCAATACGATAAAGACTTCCGGCTCCTCGGGCTGGTGCGAATATTTCAATGTTCGTATGTGCCAAACCGTTGGTTTGTGGCACACATTTACGCGTCTCTCGCTCGCTGCGGTCGCTCGAAAAATATAGCCTAACCTAAAACCAATCCATCTTGAGTTCATTATTCGATATGGTAGCGACATATTTCAAATTTGCGAACGTGTCTGATCGGATGTGAGTTTGGACTAAATTTTTAGGAGCGAGCGGAGCGAGCGAGCAACGATCACAATTTCCAAGTTATACATATACCTTATATTGCCTTGCACATATTTCGTGTTAGTACCTAATTTTGTCAGCCATTTCGGACATCACATTGCACTGTACTATGTGGAAATATTACTATTTATGTGAAACTACTGCTAAACTGTATACATTTGTCAGTAGGAAATAGGATAAAGACTTCCGGCTCCTCGGGCTGGTGCGAATATTTCAATGTCCGTATGTGCCGAACCGTTGGTTTGTGACACACCTTTACGCGTCTCACGCTCGCTGCGGTCGCCCGAAAACTATAGCCTAACCTAAAGCGAATCCATCTTGCGTTCATTATTCGATATGGTGGCGACATATTTCGAATTTGCGAACGTGTCGGATCGGTTGTGAGGTTGGACTAGATTTTTACGAGCGAGAGGAGCGAGCGAGCAACGGTCACAATTTCCAAGCTATACATATACCATATATTGCCTTGCACATATTTCGTGTTACTACCTAATTTTGTCAGCCATTTCGGACATCACATTGCACTGTACTATGAGGAAATACTACTATTTATGTGAAACTATAGGTAAACTGTAAACATTTGTCAGTAGGCAATAGGATAAATACTTCCGCCTCCTCGGGCTGGTGCGAATGTTTCAATGTCCGTATGTGCCAAACCGTTGGTTTGTGACACACCTTTAGGCGTCTCTCGCTCGCTGCGCTCGCTCGAACACTATAGTCTAACCTAAAACCAATACATCTTGCAATCATTATTCGATATGGTGGCGACATATTTCGAATTTGCGAACGTGTCGGATCGGTTGTGAGGTTGGACTAGATTTTTACGAGCGAGAGGAGCGAGCGAGCAACGGTCACAATTTCCAAGCTATACATATACCTTATATTGCCTTTAACATATTTCGTGTTAGTACCTAATTTTGTCAGCCATTTCGGACATCACATTGCACTGTACTATGAGGAAATACTACTATTTATGTGAAACTATAGGTAATCTGTAAACATTTGTCAGTAGGCAATAGGATAAATACTTCCGGCTCCTCGGGCTGGTGCGAATATTTTAATGAGCTTATGTGCCAAACCGTTGGATTGTGACACAACTTTCCGCGTCCCTCGCTCGCAGTCCTCGCTCGAAAGCTATAGCCTAAACTAAAACCAATCCCTGTTGCGTTAGTCATTCGACATTGAGGCGACTTATTTCAAATTCGGGAACGTGTCGGATCGGTTGTGAGGTTGGACTAGATTTTTACGAGCGAGCGGATCGAGCCAGCAACGGTCACAATTTCCAAGCTTTACATATACTGTATATTGCCTTGCACATATTTCGTGTTATTACCTAATTTTGTCAGCCATTTCGGACATCACATTGCACTGTATTATGTGGAAATAGTACTATTTATGTGAAAGTATTTATAAACTGTAAACATTTGTCAATAGGCAATAGGATAAAGACTTTCGGCTCCTCGGGCTGGTGCGTACATTTTAATGTCCTTATGTGCCAAACCCTTGGATTGTGACACAACTTTCCGCGTCCCTCGCTCGCAGTGCTCGATCGAAAGCTATAGCCTAAACTAAAACCAATCCCTGTTGCGTTAGTCATTCGACATTGAGGCGACTTATTTCAAATTGGGGAACGTGTCGGATCGGTTGTGAGGTTGGACTAGATTTTTACGAGCGAGCGGAGCGAGCGAACAACGTTCACAATTTCCAAGCTATACATATACCTTATATTGCCTTGCTAATATTTCGTGTTATTACCTAATTTTGTCAGCCATTTCGGACATCACATTGCACTGTAGTATGTGGAAATTGTACTATTTATGTGAAACTACTGGTAAACTTTATACATTTGTCAGTGGGCAATAGCATAGAGACTTCCGGCTCCTCGGGCTGGTGCGAATATTTCAATGTCCCCATGTGCCATACCGTTGGATTGTGACACAACTTTCCGCGTCCCTCGCTCGCCGTGCTCGCTCGAAAACCATAGCCTAACCTAAATCCAATCCATCTTGCGTTCATTATTCGATATGGCGGCGACATATTTCGAATTTGCGAACGTGTCGGATTGGTTGTGAGGTTGGACTAGATTTTTACGAGCGAGCGGAGCGAGCGAGCAACGGTCACAATTTCCAAGCTATACATATACCTTATATTGCCTTGCATATATTTCGTGTTATTACCCAATTTTGTCAGCCATTTTGGACATCACATTGCTCTGTAGTATGTGGAAATAGTACTATTTATGTGAAACTATTGGTAAACTATAAACATTTGTCAGTAGGCAATAGGATAAAGACTTCCGGCTCCTCGGGCTGGTGCGAATATTTCAATGTCCGTATGTGCCAAACCGTTGGTTTGTGACACACCATTACGCGTCTCTCGATCGCTGAGCTCGATCGAAAGCTATAGCCTAAAGTAAAACCAATCCCTGTTGCGCTAGTTATTCGACATTGAGGCGACCTATTTCAAATTCGGGAACGTGTCGGATCGGTTGTGAGGTTGGACTAGATTTTTACGAGCGAGCGGATCGAGCCAGCAACGGTCACAATTTCCAAGCTATACATATACCTTATATTGCCTTGCATATATTTCGTGTTATTACCTAATTTTGTCAGCCATTTCTGACATCACATTGCACTGTAGTATGCGGAAATAGTACTATTTATTTGAAACTATTCATAAACTGTATACATTTGTCAGTAGGCAATTCGATAAAGACTTCCGGCTCCTCGGGCTGGTGCGAATATTTCAATGTTCGTATGTGCCAAACCGTTGGTTTGTGGCACACATTTACGCGTCTCTCGCTCGCTGCGCTAGCTCGAAAAATATAGCCTAACCTAAAACAAATCCATCTTGCGTTCATTATTCGATATGCTGGCGACTTATATCAAATTTGAGAACGTGTCTGATCGGATGAGAGGTTTGACTAAATTTTTACGAGCGAGCGGAGCGAGCGAGCAACGGTCACAATTTCCAAGCTATACATATACCTTATATTGCCTTGCACATATTTCGTGTTAGTACCTAATTTTTTCAGCCATATCGGACATCACATTGCACTGTACTATGAGGAAATACTACTATTTATGTGAAACTATAGGTAAACTGTAAACATTTGTCAGTAGGCAATAGGATAAATACTTCCGGCTCCTCGGGCTGGTGCGAATATTTTAATGGCCTTATGTGCCAAACCGTTGGATTGTGACACAACTTTCCGCGTCCCTCGCTCGCAGTGCTCGCTCGAAAGCTATAGCCTAAACTAAAACCAATCCCTGTTGCGTTAGTCATTCGACATTGAGGCGACTTATTTCAAATTCGGGAACGTGTCGGATCGGTTGTGAGGTTGGACTAGATTTTTACGAGCGAGCGGATCGAGCGAGCAACGATCACAATTTCCAAGTTATAGATATACCTTATTTTGCCTTGCATATATTTCGTGTTATTACCTAATTTTGTCAGCCATTTCTGACATCACATTGCACTGTAGTATGCGGAAATAGTACTATTTATGTGAAACTATTCATAAACTGTATACATTTGTCAGTAGGCAATACGATAAAGACTTCCGGCTCCTCGGGCTGGTGCGAATATTTCAATGTTCGTATGTGCCAAACCGTTGGTTTGTGGCACACATTTACGCGTCTCTCGCTCGCTGCGGTCGCTCGAAAAATATAGCCTAACCTAAAACCAATCCATCTTGAGTTCATTATTCGATATGGTAGCGACATATTTCAAATTTGCGAACGTGTCTGATCGGATGTGAGTTTGGACTAAATTTTTAGGAGCGAGCGGAGCGAGCGAGCAACGATCACAATTTCCAAGTTATACATATACCTTATATTGCCTTGCACATATTTCGTGTTAGTACCTAATTTTGTCAGCCATTTCGGACATCACATTGCACTGTACTATGTGGAAATATTACTATTTATGTGAAACTACTGCTAAACTGTATACATTTGTCAGTAGGAAATAGGATAAAGACTTCCGGCTCCTCGGGCTGGTGCGAATATTTCAATGTCCGTATGTGCCGAACCGTTGGTTTGTGACACACCTTTACGCGTCTCACGCTCGCTGCGGTCGCCCGAAAACTATAGCCTAACCTAAAGCGAATCCATCTTGCGTTCATTATTCGATATGGTGGCGACATATTTCGAATTTGCGAACGTGTCGGATCGGTTGTGAGGTTGGACTAGATTTTTACGAGCGAGAGGAGCGAGCGAGCAACGGTCACAATTTCCAAGCTATACATATACCATATATTGCCTTGCACATATTTCGTGTTACTACCTAATTTTGTCAGCCATTTCGGACATCACATTGCACTGTACTATGAGGAAATACTACTATTTATGTGAAACTATAGGTAAACTGTAAACATTTGTCAGTAGGCAATAGGATAAATACTTCCGCCTCCTCGGGCTGGTGCGAATGTTTCAATGTCCGTATGTGCCAAACCGTTGGTTTGTGACACACCTTTAGGCGTCTCTCGCTCGCTGCGCTCGCTCGAACACTATAGTCTAACCTAAAACCAATACATCTTGCAATCATTATTCGATATGGTGGCGACATATTTCGAATTTGCGAACGTGTCGGATCGGTTGTGAGGTTGGACTAGATTTTTACGAGCGAGAGGAGCGAGCGAGCAACGGTCACAATTTCCAAGCTATACATATACCTTATATTGCCTTTAACATATTTCGTGTTAGTACCTAATTTTGTCAGCCATTTCGGACATCACATTGCACTGTACTATGAGGAAATACTACTATTTATGTGAAACTATAGGTAATCTGTAAACATTTGTCAGTAGGCAATAGGATAAATACTTCCGGCTCCTCGGGCTGGTGCGAATATTTTAATGAGCTTATGTGCCAAACCGTTGGATTGTGACACAACTTTCCGCGTCCCTCGCTCGCAGTCCTCGCTCGAAAGCTATAGCCTAAACTAAAACCAATCCCTGTTGCGTTAGTCATTCGACATTGAGGCGACTTATTTCAAATTCGGGAACGTGTCGGATCGGTTGTGAGGTTGGACTAGATTTTTACGAGCGAGCGGATCGAGCCAGCAACGGTCACAATTTCCAAGCTTTACATATACTGTATATTGCCTTGCACATATTTCGTGTTATTACCTAATTTTGTCAGCCATTTCGGACATCACATTGCACTGTATTATGTGGAAATAGTACTATTTATGTGAAAGTATTTATAAACTGTAAACATTTGTCAATAGGCAATAGGATAAAGACTTTCGGCTCCTCGGGCTGGTGCGTACATTTTAATGTCCTTATGTGCCAAACCCTTGGATTGTGACACAACTTTCCGCGTCCCTCGCTCGCAGTGCTCGATCGAAAGCTATAGCCTAAACTAAAACCAATCCCTGTTGCGTTAGTCATTCGACATTGAGGCGACCTATTTCAAATTCGGGAACGTGTCGGATCGGTTGTGAGGTTGGACTAGATTTTTACGAGCGAGCGGATCGAGCCAGCAACGGTCACAATTTCCAAGCTATACATATACCTTATATTGCCTTGCATATATTTCGTGTTATTACCTAATTTTGTCAGCCATTTCTGACATCACATTGCACTGTAGTGTGCGGAAATAGTACTATTTATTTGAAACTATTCATAAACTGTATACATTTGTCAGTAGGCAATTCGATAATGACTTCCGGCTCCTCGGGCTGTTGCGAATATTTCAACGTTCGTATGTGCCAAACCGTTGGTTTGTGACACACCTTTACGCGTCACACGCTCGCTGCGGTCGCTCGAAAACTATAGCCTAACCTAATACGAATCCATCTTGCGTTCATTATTCGATATGGTGGCGACATATTTCGAATTTGCGAACGTGTCGGATCGGTTGTGAGGTTGGACTAGATTTTTACGAGCGAGAGGAGCGAGCGAGCAACGGTCACAATTTCCAAGCTATACATATACCTTATATTGCCTTTAACATATTTCGTGTTAGTACCTAATATTGTCAGCCATTTCGGACATCACATTGCACTGTACTATGTGGAAATTTTACTATTTATGTGAAACTACTGCTAAACTGTATACATTTGTCAGTAGGAAATAGGATAAATACTTCCGCCTCCTCGGGCTGGTGCGAATGTTTCAATGTCCGTATGTGCCAAACCGTTGGTTTGTGACACACCTTTAGGCGACTCTCGCTCGCTGCGCTCGCTCGAAAACTATAGTCTAACCTAAAACCAATCCATCTTGAGTTCATTATTCGATATGGTGGCGACTTATTTCAAATTTGAGAACGTGTCGGATCGGATGTGAGGTTGGACTAAATTTTTACGAGCGAGCGGAGCGAGCGAGCAACGATCACAATTTCCAAGTGATAGATATACCTTATTTTGCCTTGCATATATTTCGTGTTATTACCTAATTTTGTCAGCCATTTCTGACATCACATTGCACTGTAGTATGCGGAAATAGTACTATTTATGTGAAACTATTCATAAACTGTATACATTTGTCAGTAGGCAATACGATAAAGACTTCCGGCTCCTCGGGCTGGTGCGAATATTTCAATGTTCGTATGTGCCAAACCGTTGGTTTGTGGCACACATTTACGCGTCTCTCGCTCGCTGCGGTCGCTCGAAAAATATAGCCTAACCTAAAACCAATCCATCTTGAGTTCATTATTCGATATGGTAGCGACATATTTCAAATTTGCGAACGTGTCTGATCGGATGTGAGTTTGGACTAAATTTTTAGGAGCGAGCGGAGCGAGCGAGCAACGATCACAATTTCCAAGTTATACATGTACCTTATATTGCCTTGCACATATTTCGTGTTAGTACCTAATTTTGTCAGCCATTTCGGACATCACATTGCACTGTACTATGTGGAAATATTACTATTTATGTGAAACTACTGCTAAACTGTATACATTTGTCAGTAGGAAATAGGATAAAGACTTCCGGCTCCTCGGGCTGGTGCGAATATTTCAATGTCCGTATGTGCCGAACCGTTGGTTTGTGACACACCTTTACGCGTCTCACGCTCGCTGCGGTCGCCCGAAAACTATAGCCTAACCTAAAGCGAATCCATCTTGCGTTCATTATTCGATATGGTGGCGACATATTTCGAATTTGCGAACGTGTCGGATCGGTTGTGAGGTTGGACTAGATTTTTACGAGCGAGAGGAGCGAGCGAGCAACGGTCACAATTTCCAAGCTATACATATACCATATATTGCCTTGCACATATTTCGTGTTACTACCTAATTTTGTCAGCCATTTCGGACATCACATTGCACTGTACTATGAGGAAATACTACTATTTATGTGAAACTATAGGTAAACTGTAAACATTTGTCAGTAGGCAATAGGATAAATACTTCCGCCTCCTCGGGCTGGTGCGAATGTTTCAATGTCCGTATGTGCCAAACCGTTGGTTTGTGACACACCTTTAGGCGTCTCTCGCTCGCTGCGCTCGCTCGAAAACTATAGTCTAACCTAAAACCAATACATCTTGCAATCATTATTCGATATGGTGGCGACATATTTCGAATTTGCGAACGTGTCGGATCGGTTGTGAGGTTGGACTAGATTTTTACGAGCGAGAGGAGCGAGCGAGCAACGGTCACAATTTCCAAGCTATACATATACCTTATATTGCCTTTAACATATTTCGTGTTAGTAACTAATATTGTCAGCCATTTCGGACATCACATTGCACTGTACTATGTGGAAATTTTACTATTTATGTGAAACTACTGCTAAACTGTATACATTTGTCAGTAGGAAATAGGATAAATACTTCCGCCTCCTCGGGCTGGTGCGAATGTTTCAATGTCCGTATGTGCCAAACCGTTGGTTTGTGACACACCTTTAGGCGACTCTCGCTCGCTGCGCTCGCTCGAAAACTATAGTCTAACCTAAAACCAATCCATCTTGAGTTCATTATTCGATATGGTGGGGACTTATTTCAAATTTGAGAACGTGTCGGATCGGATGTGAGGTTGGACTAAATTTTTACGAGCGAGCGGAGCGAGCGAGCAACGATCACAATTTCCAAGTTATAGATATACCTTATTTTGCCTTGCATATATTTCGTGTTATTACCTAATTTTGTCAGCCATTTCTGACATCACATTGCACTGTAGTATGCGGAAATAGCACTATTTATGTGAAACTATTCATAAACTGTATACATTTGTCAGTAGGCAATACGATAAAGACTTCCGGCTCCTCGGGCTGGTGCGAATATTTCAATGTTCGTATGTGCCAAACCGTTGGTTTGTGGCACACATTTACGCGTCTCTCGCTCGCTGCGGTCGCTCGAAAAATATAGCCTAACCTAAAACCAATCCATCTTGAGTTCATTATTCGATATGGTAGCGACATATTTCAAATTTGCGAACGTGTCTGATCGGATGTGAGTTTGGACTAAATTTTTAGGAGCGAGCGGAGCGAGCGAGCAACGATCACAATTTCCAAGTTATACATATACCTTATATTGCCTTGCACATATTTCGTGTTAGTACCTAATTTTGTCAGCCATTTCGGACATCAAATTGCACTGTACTATGTGGAAATATTACTATTTATGTGAAACTACTGCTAAACTGTATACATTTGTCAGTAGGAAATAGGATAAAGACTTCCGGCTCCTCGGACTGGTGCGAATATTTCAATGTCCGTATGTGCCGAACCGTTGGTTTGTGACACACCTTTACGCGTCTCACGCTCGCTGCGGTCGCCCGAAAACTATAGCCTAACCTAAAGCGAATCCATCTTGCGTTCATTATTCGATATGGTGGCGACATATTTCGAATTTGCGAACGTGTCGGATCGGTTGTGAGGTTGGACTAGATTTTTACGAGCGAGAGGAGCGAGCGAGCAACGGTCACAATTTCCAAGCTATACATATACCATATATTGCCTTGCACATATTTCGTGTTACTACCTAATTTTGTCAGCCATTTCGGACATCACATTGCACTGTACTATGAGGAAATACTACTATTTATGTGAAACTATAGGTAAACTGTAAACATTTGTCAGTAGGCAATAGGATAAATACTTCCGCCTCCTCGGGCTGGTGCGAATGTTTCAATGTCCGTATGTGCCAAACCGTTGGTTTGTGACACACCTTTAGGCGTCTCTCGCTCGCTGCGCTCGCTCGAAAACTATAGTCTAACCTAAAACCAATACATCTTGCAATCATTATTCGATATGGTGGCGACATATTTTAAATTTGCTAACGTGTCGGATCGGTTGTGAGGTTCGACTAGATTTTTACGAGCGAGCGTAGCGAGCGAGCAACGGTCACAATTTCCAAGCTATACATATACCTTATAATGCCTTTCATATATGTCGTGTTATTACCTAATTTTGTCAGCCATTTCGGACATCACATTGCACTGTAGTATGTGGAAATAGTACTATTTATGTGAAAGTATTCATAAACTGTAAACATTTGTCAATAGGCAATAGGATAAAGACTTTCGGCTCCTCGGGCTGGTGCGAATATTTTAATGTCCTTATGTGCCAAACCGTTGGATTGTGACACAACTTTCCGCGTCCCTCGCTCGCAGTGCTCGCTCGAAAACTATAGCCTAAACTAAAACCAATCCCTGTTGCGCTAGTCATTCGACATTGAGGCGACTTTTTTCAAATTTGGGAACGTGTCGGATCGGTTGTGAGGTTGTACTAGATTTTCACGTGCGAGCGGATCGAGCCAGCAACGGTCACAATTTCCAAGCTATACATATACCGTATATTGTCTTGCACATATTTCGTGTTAGTACCTAATTTTGTCAGCCATTTCGGACATCACATTGACTGTAGTACGTGGAAATAGTACTATTTATGTGAAACTACTGGTAAACTGTATACATTTGTCAGTGGGCAATAGGATAGAGACTTCCGGCTCCTCGGGCTGGTGCGAATATTTCAATGTCCCCATGTGCCATACCGTTGGATTGTGACACAACTTTCCGCGTCCCTCGCCCGCCGTGCTCGCTCGAAAACTACTGCCTAACCTAAAACCAATCCATCTTGCGTTCATTATTCGATATAGCGGCCACATATTTCGAATTTGCGAACGTGTCGGATCGGTTGTGAGGTTTGACTAGATTTTTTCGAGCGAGCGGAGCGAGCGAGCAACGGTCACAATTTCCAAGCTGTACATATACCTTATATTGCCTTGCATGTATTTCGTGTTAGTACCTAATTTTGTCAGCCATTTCGGACATCACATTGCACTGTACTATGAGGAAATAGTACTATTTATGTGAAACTATAGGTAAACTGTAAACATTTGTCAGTAGGGAATAGGATAAATACTTCTGCCTCCTCGGGCTGGTGCGAATGTTTCAATGTCCGTATGTGCCAAACCGTTGGTTTGTGACACACCTTTAGGCGTCCCTCGCTCGCAGTGCTCGCTCGAAAAATATAGCCTAAACTAAAACCAATCCCTGTTGCGTTAGTCCTTCGACATTGAGGCGACTTATTTCAAATTTGCGAACGTGTCGGATCGGATGTGAGGTCGGACTAAATTTTTACGAGTGAGCGGAGCGAGCGAGCAGCGATCACAATTTCCAAGCAATACAAATACCTTATATTGCCTTGCACATATTTCGTGTTAGTACCTAATTTTGTCAGCCATTTCGGACATCACATTGCACTGTACTATGTGGAAATAGTACTATTTATGTGAAACTACTGGTAAACTGTATACATTTGTCTGTGGGCAATAGGATAGAGACTTCCGGCTCCTCGGGCTGGTGCGAATATTTCAATGTCCCCGGGAGCCATACCGTTGGATTGTGGCACAACTTTCCGCGTCCCTCGCTCGCCGTGCTCGCTCGAAAACTATAGCCTACCCTAAAACCAATCCATCTTGCGTTCATTATTCGATATGGCGGCGACATATTTCGAATTTGCGAACGTGTCGGATCGGGTGTGAGGATGGACTAAATTTTTAGGATCGAGCGGAGCGAGCGAGCAACGATCACAATATCCAAGTTATACATATAACTTATATTGCTTTGCATATATTTCGTGTTATTACCTAATTTTGTCAGCCACTTCTGACATCACATTGCACTGTACTATGAGGAAATAGTACTATTTATGTGAAACTATAGGTAAACTGTAAACATTTGTCAGTAGGCAATAGGATAAATACTTCCGCCACCTCGGGCTTTTGCGAATGTTTCAATGTCAGTATGTGCCAAACCGTTGGTTTGTGACACACCTCTCCGCGTCCCTCGTTCTCCGTGCTCGCTCGAAAGCTATAACCTAACCTAAAACCAATCCCTCTTGCTTTAGTCATTCGACATAGAGGCGACTTATGTCAAATTTGGGAACGTGCCGGATCGGATGTGAGGATGGACTAAATATTTACGAGCGAGCGCAGCGAGCGAGCAACGATCACAATTTCCAAGTTATACATATACCTCATATTGCCTTGCATATATTTCGTGTTATTACCTAATTTTGTCAGCCATTTCTGACATCACATTGCACTGTAGTATGCGGAAATAGTACTATTTATGTGAAACTATTCATAAACTGTAAACATTTGTCAGTAGGCAATAGCATAAAGACTTCCGGCTCCTCGGGCTGGTGCGAATATTTCAATGTTCCCATCTGCCAAACCGTTGGATTGTGACACAACTTTCCGCGTCCCTCGCTCGCAGCGCTCGCTCGAAAAATTTAGCCTAAACTAAAACCAATCCCTGTTGCGTTAGTCCTTCGACATTGAGGCGACTTATTTCAAATTTGGGAACGTGTCGGATCGGATGTGAGGTTGGACTAGATTTTTACGACCGAGCGGATCGAGCCAGCAACGGTCACAATTTCCAAGCTATACATATACCTTATATTGCCTTGCACATATTTCGTGTTAGTACCTAATTTTGTCAGCCATTACGGACATCACATTGACTGTAGTATGCGGAAATAGTACTATTTATGTGAAGCTATTCATAAACTGTATACATTTGTCAGTAGGCCATTCGATAACGACTTCCGGCTCCTCGGGCTGGTGCGAATATTTCAATGTTCGTATGTGCCAAACCGTTGGTTTGTGGCACACCTTTAGGCGTCTCTCGCTCGCTGCGCTCACTCGAAAACTATAGCCTAACCTAAAACCAATCCATCTTGCGAGCATTATTCGTTATTCTGGCGACATATTTCGAATTTGCGAACGTGTCGGATCGGATGTGAGGTCGGACTAAATTTTTGCGAGTGAGCGGAGCGAGCGAGCAGCGATCACAATTTCCAAGCAATACAAATACCTTATATTGCCTTGCACATATTTCGTGTTAGTACCTAATTTTGTCAGCCATTTCGGACATCACATTGCACTGTACTATGTGGAAATAGTACTATTTATGTGAAACTACTGGTAAACTGTATACATTTGTCTGTGGGCAATAGGATAGAGACTTCCGGCTCCTCGGGCTGGTGCGAATATTTCAATGTCCCCGGGTGCCATACCGTTGGATTGTGGCACAACTTTCCGCGTCCCTCGCTCGCCGTGCTCGCTCGAAAACTATAGCCTACCCTAAAACCAATCCATCTTGCGTTCATTATTCGATATGGCGGCGACATATTTCGAATTTGCGAACGTGTCGGATCGGGTGTGAGGATGGACTAAATTTTTAGGATCGAGCGGAGCGAGCGAGCAACGATCACAATATCCAAGTTATACATATAACTTATATTGCTTTGCATATATTTCGTGTTATTACCTAATTTTGTCAGCCATTTCTGATATCACATTGCACTGTACTATGAGGAAATACTACTATTTATGTGAAACTATAGGTCAACTGTAAACATTTGTCAGTAGGCAATAGGATAAATACTTCCGCCACCTCGGGCTGGTGCGAATATTTCAATGTCCGTATGTGCCAAACCGTTGGTTTGTGACACACCACTCCGCGCCCCTCGTTCTCCGTGCTCGCTCGAAAGCTATAACCTAACCTAAAACCAATCCCTCTTGCTTTAGTCATTCGACATAGAGGCGACTTATGTAAAATTTGGGAACGTGTCGGATCGGATGTGAGGATGGACTAAATATTTACGAGCGAGCGGAGTGAGCGAGCAACTATCACGACTTCCAAGCTATACATATACCTTATATTGCCTTGCATATATTTCGTGTTATTACCTAATTTTGTCAGCCATTTCTGACATCACATTGCACTGTAGTATGCGGTAATAGAACTATTTATGTGAAACTATAGGTAAACTGTAAACATTTGTCAGTAGGCAATAGGATAAATACTTCCGCCTCCTCGGGCTGGTGCGAATGTTTCAATGTCCGTATGTGCCAAACCGTTGGTTTGTGACACACCTTTAGGCGTCTCTCGCTCGCTGCGCTCGATCGAAAACTATAGCCTAACCTAAAACCAATCCATCTTGCGTTCATTATTGGATATGGTAGCGACATATTTCGAATTTGCGAACGTGTCTGATCGGATGTTAGGTTGGACTAAATTTTTAAGAGCGAGCGGAGCGAGCGAGCAACGATCACCATTTCCAAGTTATACATATACCTTATATTGCCTTGCATATATTTCGTGTTATTACCTAATTTTGTCAGCCATTTCTGACATCACATTGCACTGTACTATGTGCAAATAGTACTACTTATGTGAAACTATTGGTAAACTGTAAACATTTGTCAGTAGGCAATTCGATAAAGACTTCGGGCTCCTCGGGCTGGTGCGAATATTACAATGTCCCCGTCTGCCAAACCGTATGATAGTGACACAACTTTCCGCGTCCCTCGCTCGCAGTGCTCGCTCGAAAACTATAGCCTAAAGTAAAACCAATCCCTGTTGCGTTAGTCATTCGACATTGAGGCGACTTATTTCAAATTTGGGAACGTGTAGGATCGGTTGTGAAGTAGGACTAGATTTTTACGTGCGAGCGGATCGAGCCAGCAACGGTGACAATTTCCAAGCTATACATATACCTTATATTGCCTTGCACATATTTCGTGTTAGTACCTAATTTTGTCAGCCATTTCGGACATCACATTGACTGTAGTATGCGGAAATAGTACTATTTATGTGAAACTATTCATAAACTGTAAACATTTGTCAGTAGGCAATAGGATAAAGACTTCCGGCTCCTCGGGCTGGTGCGAATATTTCAATGTCCCCATGTGCCATACCGTTGGATTGTGGCACAACTTTCCGCGTCCCTCGCTCGCCGTGCTCGCTCGAAAACTATAGCCTAACCTGAAACCAATCCATCTTGCGTTCATTATTCGATATTGCGGCGACATATTTCGAATTTGCGAACGTGTCGGATCGGGTGTGAGGATGGACTAAATACTTACGAGCGAGCGGAGCGAGCAAGCAACTATCACGACTTCCAAGCTATACATATACCTTATATTGCCTTGCATATATTTTGTGTTATTACATAATTTTGTCAGCCATTTCTGACATCACATTGCACTGTACTATGTGCAAATAGTACTACTTATGTGAAACTATTGGCAAACTGTAAACATTTGTCAGTAGGCAATAGGATAAAGACTTCCGGCTCCTCGGGCTGGTGCGAATATTTCAATGTCCCCATGTGCCATACCGTTGGATTGTGGCACAACTTTCCGCGTCCCTCGCTCGCCGTGCTCGCTCGAAAACTATAGCCTAACCTGAAACCAATCCATCTTGCGTTCATTATTCGATATGGCGGCGACATATTTCGAATTTGCGAACGTGTCGGATCGGGTGTGAGGATGGACTAAATACTTACGAGCGAGCGGAGCGAGCGAGCAACGATCACAATTTCCAAGCTATACATATACCTTATATTGCCTTGCACATATTTCGTGTTAGTACCTAATTTTGTCAGCCATTTCGGACATCACATTGCACTGTACTATGAGGAAATAGTACTATTTATGTGAAACTATAGGTAAACTGTAAACATTTGTCAGTAGGCAATAGGATAAATACTTCCGCCTCCTCGGGCTGGTGCGAATGTTTCAATGTCCGTATGTGCCAAACCGTTGGTTTGTGACACACCTTTAGGCGTCTCTCGCTCGCTGCGCTCGATCGAAAACTATAGCCTAACCTAAAACCAATCCATCTTGCGTTCATTATTGGATATGGTAGCGACATATTTCAAATTTGCGAACGTGTCTGATCGGATGTGAGGTTGGACTAAATTTTTAAGAGCGAGCGGAGCGAGCGAGCAACGATCACAATTTCCAAGTTATACATATACCTTATATTGCCTTGCATATATTTCGTGTTATTACCTAATTTTGTCAGCCATTTCTGACATCACATTGCACTGTACTATGTGCAAATAGTACTACTTATGTGAAACTATTGGTAAACTGTAAACATTTGTCAGTAGGCAATTCGATAAAGACTTCGGGCTCCTCGGGCTGGTGCGAATATTACAATGTCCCCGTCTGCCAAACCGTATGATAGTGACACAACTTTCCGCGTCCCTCGCTCGCAGTGCTCGCTCGAAAACTATAGCCTAAAGTAAAACCAATCCCTGTTGCGTTAGTCATTCGACATTGAGGCGACTTATTTCAAATTTGGGAACGTGTAGGATCGGTTGTGAAGTAGGACTAGATTTTTACGTGCGAGCGGATCGAGCCAGCAACGGTGACAATTTCCAAGCTATACATATACCTTATATTGCCTTGCACATATTTCGTGTTAGTACCTAATTTTGTCAGCCATTTCGGACATCACATTGACTGTAGTATGCGGAAATAGTACTATTTATGTGAAACCATTCATAAACTGTAAACATTTGTCAGTAGGCAATAGGATAAAGACTTCCGGCTCCTCGGGCTGGTGCGAATATTTCAATGTCCCCATGTGCCATACCGTTGGATTGTGGCACAACTTTCCGCGTCCCTCGCACGCCGTGCTCGCTCGAAAACTATAGCCTAACCTGAAACCTATCCATCTTGCGTTCATTATTCGATATGGCGGCGACATATTTCGAATTTGCGAACGTGTCGGATCGGGTGTGAGGATGGACTAAATACTTACGAGCGAGCGGAGCGAGCAAGCAACTATCACGACTTCCAAGCTATACATATACCTTATATTGCCTTGCATATATTTTGTGTTATTACATAATTTTGTCAGCCATTTCTGACATCACATTGCACTGTACTATGTGCAAATAGTACTACTTATGTGAAACTATTGGCAAACTGTAAACATTTGTCAGTAGGCAATAGGATAAAGACTTCCGGCTCCTCGGGCTGGTGCGAATATTTCAATGTCCCCATGTGCCATACCGTTGGATTGTGGCACAACTTTCCGCGTCCCTCGCTCGCCGTGCTCGCTCGAAAACTATAGCCTAACCTGAAACCAATCCATCTTGCGTTCATTATTCGATATGGCGGCGACATATTTCGAATTTGCGAACGTGTCGGATCGGGTGTGAGGATGGACTAAATACTTACGAGCGAGCGGAGCGAGCGAGCAACGATCACAATTTCCAAGTTATACATATACCTTATATTGCCTTGCATATATTTCGTGTTATTACCTAATTTTGTCAGCCATTTCTGACATCACATTGCACTGTACTATGTGCAAATAGTACTACTTATGTGAAACTATTGGTAAACTGTAAACATTTGTCAGTAGGCAATTCGATAAAGACTTCGGGCTCCTCGGGCTGGTGCGAATATTTCAATGTCCCCGTCTGCCAAACCGTTCGATTGTGACACAACTTTCCGCGTCCCTCGCTCGCAGTGCTCGCTCGAAAACTATAGCCTAAACTAAAACCAATCCTTGTTGCGTTAGTCATTCGACATTGAGGCGACTTATTTCAAATTTGGGATCGTGTCGGATCGGATGTGAGGTTGGACTAATTTTTAGGAGCGAGCGGAGCGAGCGAGCAACGATCACAATTTCCAAGTTATACATATACCTTATATTGCCTTGCATATATTTCGTGTTATTACCTAATTTTGTCAGCCATTTCTGACATCACATTGCACTGTACTATGTGCAAATAGTACTACTTATGTGAAACTATTGGTAAACTGTAAACATTTGTCAGTAGGCAATTCGATAAAGACTTCGGGCTCCTCGGGCTGGTGCGAATATTTCAATGTCCCCGTCTGCCAAACCGTTGGATTGTGATTCACCTTTACGCGTCTCACGCTCGCTGCGGTCGCTCGAAAACTTTAGCCTAACCTAAAACCAATCCATCTTGCGTTCATTATTGGATATGGTAGCGACATATTTCAAATTTGCGAACGTGTCTGATCGGATGTGAGGTTGGACTAAATTTTTAGGAGCGAGCGGAGCGAGCGAGCAACGACCACAATTTCCAAGTTATACATATACCTTATATTGCCTTGCATATATTTCGTGTTATTACCTAATTTTGTCAGCCATTTCTGACATCACATTGCACTGTACTATGTGCAAATAGTACTACTTATGTGAAACTATTGGTAAACTGTAGACATTTGTCAGTAGACAATTCGATAACGACTTCTGGCTCCTCGGGCTGGTGCGAATATTTCAATGTCCCCATGTGCCAAACCGTTGGATTGTGATACACCTTTACGCGTCTCACGTTCGCTGCGGTCGCTCGAAAACTTTAGCCTAACCTAAAACCAATCCATCTTGCGTTCATTATTGGATATGGTAGCGACATATTTCAAATTTGCGAAAGTGTCTGATCGGGTGTGAGGTTGGACTAAATTTTTAGGAGCGAGCGGAGCGAGCGAGCAACGATCACAATTTCCAAGTTATACATATACCTTATATTGCCTTGCATATATTTCGTGTTATTACCTAATTTTGTCAGCCATTTCTGACATCACATTGCACTGTACTATGTGCAAATAGTACTACTTATGTGAAACTATTGGTAAACTGTAAACATTTGTCAGTAGGCAATTCGATAAAGACTTCGGGCTCCTCGGGCTGGTGCGAATATTTCAATGTCCCCGTCTGCCAAACCGTTGGATTGTGACACAACTTTCCGCGTCCCTCGCTCGCAGTGCTCGCTCGAAAACTATAGCCTAAACTAAAACCAATCCCTGTTGCGTTAGTCATTCGACATTGAGGCGACTTATTTCAAATTTGGGATCGTGTCGGATCGGATGTGAGGTTGGACTAAATTTTTAGGAGCGAGCGGAGCGAGCGAGCAGCGATCACAATTTCCAAGTTATACATATACCTTATATTGCCTTGCATATATTTCGTGTTATTACCTAATTTTGTCAGCCGTTTCTGACATCACATTGCACTGTAGTATGCGGAAATAGTTCTATTTATGTGAAACTATTCATAAACTGTAAACATTTGTCAGTAGGCAATAGCATAAAGACTTCCGTCTCCTCGGGCTGGTGCGAATGTTTCAATGTCCGTATGTGCCAAACCGTTGGATTGTGACACATATCTCCGCGTCCCTCGCTCGCCGTGATCGCTCGAAAGCTATAGCCTAACCTAAAACCAATCCTTCTTGCGTTCATTATTCGATATGGTGGCGACTTATTTCAAATTTGGGAACGTGTCGGATCGGATGTGAGGATGGACTAAATATTTACGAGCGAGGGGAGCGAGCGAGCAACGATCACAATTTCCAAGCTATACATACACCTTATATTGCCTTGCATATATTTCGTGTTATTACCTAATTTTGTGAGCCATTTCTGACATCACATTGCACTTTACTATGTGCAAATAGTACTATTTATATGAAACTATTGGTAAACTGTAAACATTTGTCAGTAGACAATAGGATAAATACTTCCGCCTCCTCGGGCTGGTGCGAATGTTTCAATGTCCGTATGTGCCAAACCGTTGGTTTGTGACACACCTTTAGGCGTCTCTCGCTCGCTGCGCTCGCTCGAAAGCTATAGCCTAACCTAAAACCAATCCATCTTGCGAGCATTATTCATTATGGCGGCGACATATTTCGAATTTGCGAACGTGTCGGATCGGGTGTGAGGATGGACTAAATACTTACGAGCGAGCGGAGCGAGCGAGCAACTATCACGACTTCCAAGCTATACATATACCTTATATTGCCTTGCATATATTTCGTGTTTTTACCTAATTTTGTCAGCCATTTCTGACATCACATTGCACTTTACTATGTGCAAATAGTACTACTTATGTGAAACTATTGGTAAACTGTAGACATTTGTCATTAGGCAATTCGATAAAGACTTCTGGCTCCTCGGGCTGGTGCGAATATTTCAATGTCCGTATGTGCCAAACCGTTGGTTTGTGATACACCTTTACGCGTCCCTCGCTCGCTGCGCTCGCTCGAAAACTAAAGCCTATCCTAAAACAAATCCATCTTGAGTTCATTATTCGATATGGTGGCGACTTATTTCAAATTTGCGAACGTGTCTGATCGGATGTGAGGTTGGACCAAATTTTTACGAGCGAGCGGAGCGAGAGAGCAACGATCACAATTTCCAAGTTATACATATACCTTATATTGGCTTGCATATATTTCGTGTTATTACCTAATTTTGTCAGCCATTTCTGACATCACATTGCACTGTAGTATGCGGAAATAGAACTATTTATGTGAAACTATTCATAAACTGTAAACATTTGTCAGTAGGCAATAGCATAAAGACTTCTGGCTCCTCGGGCTGGTGTGAATATTTCAATGTCCGTATGTGCCAAACCGTTGGTTTGTGATACACCTTTACGCGTCCCTCGCTCGCTGCGCTCGCTCGAAAACTAAAGCCTAACCTAAAACAAATCCATCTTGAGTTCATTATTCGATATGGTGGCGACTTATTTCAAATTTGCGAACGTGTCTGATCGGATGTGAGGTTGGACCAAATTTTTACGAGCGAGCGGAGCGAGAGAGCAACGATCACAATTTCCAAGTTATACATATACCTTATATTGGCTTGCATATATTTCGTGTTATTACCTAATTTTGTCAGCCATTTCTGACATCACATTGCACTTTACTATGTGCAAATAGTACTATTTATATGAAACTATTGGTAGACTGTAAACATTTGTCAGTAGGCAATAGGATAAAGACTTCCGGCTCCTCGGGCTGGTGCGAATATTTCAATGTCCCCATGTGCCAAACCGTTGGATTGTGATACACCTTTACGCGTCTCACGCTCGCTGCGGTCGCTCGAAAACTTTAGCCTAACCTAAAACCAATCCATCTTGCGTTCATTATTGGATATGGTAGCGACATATTTCAAATTTGCGAACGTGTCTGATCGGATGTGAGGTTGGACTAAATTTTTAGGAGCGAGCGGAGCGAGCGAGCAACGATCACAATTTCCAAGTTATACATATACCTTATATTGCCTTGCATATATTTCGTGTTATTACCTAATTTTGTCAGCCATTTCTGACATCACATTGCACTGTACTATGTGCAAATAGTACTACTTATGTGAAACTATTGGTAAACTGTAGACATTTGTCAGTAGACAATTCGATAACGACTTCTGGCGCCTCGGGCTGGTGCGAATATTTCAATGTCCGTATGTGCCAAACCGTTGGTTTGTGATACACCTTTACGCGTCCCTCGCTCGCTGCGCTCGCTCGAAAACTAAAGCCTAACCTAAAACAAATCCATCTTGAGTTCATTATTCGATATGGTGGCGAGTTATTTCAAATTTGCGAACGTGTCTGATCGGATGTGAGGTTGGACTAAATTTTTAGGAGCGAGCGGAGCGAGCGAGCAACGATCACAATTTCCAAGTTAGACATATACCTTATATTGCCTTGCATATATTTCGTGTTATTACCTAATTTTGTCAGCCATTTCTGACATCACATTGCACTGTACTATGTGCAAATAGTACTACTTATGTGAAACTATTGGTAAACTGTAAACATTTGTCAGTAGGCAATTCGATAAAGACTTCGGGCTCCTCGGGCTGGTGCGAATATTTCAATGTCCCCGTCTGCCAAACCGTTGGATTGTGACACAACTTTCCGCGTCCCTCGCTCGCAGTGCTCGCTCGAAAACTATAGCCTAAACTAAAACCAATCCCTGTTGCGTTAGTCATTCGACATTGAGGCGACTTATTTCAAATTTGGGATCGTGTCGGATCGGATGTGAGGTTGGACTAAATTTTTAGGAGCGAGCGGAGCGAGCGAGCAACGATCACAATTTCCAAGTTATACATATACCTTATATTGCCTTGCATATATTTCGTGTTATTACCTAATTTTGTCAGCCATTTCTGACATCACATTGCACTTTACTATGTGCAAATAGTACTATTTATATGAAACTATTGGTAGACTGTAAACATTTGTCAGTAGGCAATAGGATAAAGACTTCCGGCTCCTCGGGCTGGTGCGAATATTTCAATGTCCCCATGTGCCAAACCGTTGGATTGTGATACACCTCTACGCGTCTCACGCTCGCTGCGGTCGCTCGAAAACTTTAGCCTAACCTAATACCAATCCATCTTGCGTTCATTATTGGATATGGTAGCGACATATTTCAAATTTGCGAACGTGTCTGATCGGATGTGAGGTTGGACTAAATTTTTAGGAGCGAGCGGAGCGAGCGAGCAACGATCACAATTTCCAAGTTATACATATACCTTATATTGGCTTGCATATATTTCGTGTTATTACCTAATTTTGTCAGCCATTTCTGACATCACATTGCACTGTAGTATGCGGAAATAGAACTATTTATGTGAAACTATTCATAAACTGTAAACATTTGTCAGTAGGCAATAGCATAAAGACTTCCGGCTCCTCGGGCTGGTGCGAATGTTTCAATGTCCGTATGTGCCTAACCGTTGGTTTGTGATACACCTTTATGCGTCCCTCGCTCGCTGCGCTCTCTCGAAAACTATAGCCTAACCTAAAACCAATCCATCTTGCGTTCATTATTCGATATGGTGGCGACTTATTTCAAATTTGCGAACGTGTCGGATCGGTTGTGAGGTTGGACTAGATTTTTACGAGCGACCGGAGCGAGCGAGCAACGATCACAATTTCCAAGTTATACATATACCTTATATTGCCTTGCATATATTTCGTGTTATTACCTAATTTTGTCAGCCATTTCTGACATCACATTGCACTGTAGTATGCGGAAATAGTACTATTTATGTGAAACAATTCATAAATTGTATACATTTGTCAGTAGGCAATTCGATAACGACTTCCGGCTCCTCGGGCTGGTGCGAATATTGCAATGCTTGTATGTGCCAAACCGTTGGTTTGTGGCACACATTTAGGCGTCTCTCGCACGCTGCGCTCGCTCGAAAACTATAGCCTAACCTAAAACCAATCCATCTTGAGTTCATTATTCGATATGGTGGCGACTTATTGCAAATTTGGGAACGTGTCGGATCGGGTGTGAGGATGGACTAAATTCTTACGAGCGAGCGGAGCGAGCGAGCAACTATCACGACTTCCAAGCTATACATATACCTTATATTGCCTTGCATATATTTCGTGTTATTACCTAATTTTGTTAGCCATCTCTGACATCACATTGCACTTTACTATGTGCAAATAGTACTATTTATATGAAACTATTGGTAAACTGTAAACATTTGTCAGTAGACAATAGGATAAAGACCTACGGCTCCGCGGGCAGGTGCGAATATTTCAATGTCCGTATGTTCCAAACCGTTGGTTAGTGACACACCTTTACGCGTCTCACGCTCGCTGCGCTCGCTCGTAAACTATAGCCTAACCTAAAACCAATCCATCTTGAGTTCATTATTCGATATGGTGGCGACTTATTTCAAATTTGGGAACGTGTCGGATCGGATGTGAGGTTGGACTAAATTTTTACGAGCGAGCGGAGCGAGTGAGCAACGATCACAATTTCCAAGTTATACATATGCCTTATATTGCCTTGCATATATTTCGTGTTATTACCTAATTTTGTCAGCCGTTTCTGACATCACATTGCACTGTAGTATGCGGAAATAGTTCTATTTATGTGAAACTATTCATAAACTGTAAACATTTGTCAGTAGGCAATAGCATAAAGACTTCCGTCTCCTCGGGCTGGTGCGAATGTTTCAATGTCCGTATGTGCCAAACCGTTGGATTGTGACACATATCTCCGCGTCCCTCGCTCGCCGTGATCGCTCGAAAGCTATAGCCTAACCTAAAACCAATCCTTCTTGCGTTCATTATTCGATATGGTGGCGACTTATTTCAAATTTGGGAACGTGTCGGATCGGATGTGAGGATGGACTAAATATTTACGAGCGAGGGGAGCGAGCGAGCAACGATCACAATTTCCAAGCTATACATACACCTTACATTGCCTTGCATATATTTCGTGTTATTACCTAATTTTGTGAGCCATTTCTGACATCACATTGCACTTTACTATGTGCAAATAGTACTATTTATATGAAACTATTGGTAAACTGTAAACATTTGTCAGTAGACAATAGGATAAATACTTCCGCCTCCTCGGGCTGGTGCGAATGTTTCAATGTCCGTATGTGCCAAACCGTTGGTTTGTGACACACCTTTAGGCGTCTCTCGCTCGCTGCGCTCGCTCGAAAGCTATAGCCTAACCTAAAACCAATCCATCTTGCGAGCATTATTCATTATGGCGGCGACATATTTCGAATTTGCGAACGTGTCGGATCGGGTGTGAGGATGGACTAAATACTTACGAGCGAGCGGAGCGAGCGAGCAACTATCACGACTTCCAAGCTATACATATTCCTTATATTGCCTTGCATATATTTCGTGTTATTACCTCATTTTGTCATCCATTTCTGACATCACATTGCACTTTACTATGTGCAAATAGTACTATTTATATGAAACTATTGGTAAGCTGTAAACATTTGTCAGTAGGCAATTCGATAAAGACTTCTGGCTCCTCGGGCTGGTGCGAATATTCCAATGTCCGTATGTGCCTAACCGTTGGTTTGTGATACACCTTTACGCGTCCCTCGCTCGCCGTGATCGCTCGAAAGCTATAGCCTAACCTAAAACAAATCCATCTTGAGTTCATTATTCGATATGGTGGCGACTTATTTCAAATTTGCGAACGTGTCTGATCGGATGTGAGGTTGGACCAAATTTTTACGAGCGAGCGGAGCGAGAGAGCAACGATCACAATTTCCAAGTTATACATATACCTTATATTGGCTTGCATATATTTCGTGTTATTACCTAATTTTGTCAGCCATTTCTGACATCACATTGCACTGTAGTATGCGGAAATAGAACTATTTATGTGAAACTATTCATAAACTGTAAACATTTGTCAGTAGGCAATAGCATAAAGACTTCTGGCTCCTCGGGCTGGTGCGAATATTTCAATGTCCGTATGTGCCAAACCGTTGGTTTGTGATACACCTTTACGCGTCCCTCGCTCGCTGCGCTCGCTCGAAAACTAAAGCCTAACCTAAAACAAATCCATCTTGAGTTCATTATTCGATATGGTGGCGACTTATTTCAAATTTGCGAACGTGTCTGATCGGATGTGAGGTCGGACCAAATTTTTACGAGCGAGCGGAGCGAGAGAGCAACGATCACAATTTCCAAGTTATACATATACCTTATATTGGCTTGCATATATTTCGTGTTATTACCTAATTTTGTCAGCCATTTCTGACATCACATTGCACTGTAGTATGCGGAAATAGAACTATTTATGTGAAACTATTCATAAACTGTAAACATTTGTCAGTAGGCAATAGCATAAAGACTTCCGGCTCCTCGGGCTGGTGCGAATGTTTCAATGTCCGTATGTGCCTAACCGTTGGTTTGTGATACATCTTTATGCGTCCCTCGCTCGCTGCGCTCTCCCGAAAACTATAGCCTAACCTAAAACCAATCCATCTTGCGTTCATTATTCGATATGGTGGCGACATATTTCGAATTTGCGAACGTGTCGGATCGGGTGTGAGGATGGACTAAATACTTACGAGCGAGCGGAGCGAGCGAGCAACTATCACGACTTCCAAGCTATACATATACCTTATATTGCCTTGCATATATTTCGTGTTATTACCTAATTTTGTCAGCCATTTCTGACATCACATTGCACTGTAGTATGCGGAAATAGTACTATTTATGTGAAACTATTCATAAACTGTAAACATTTGTCAGTAGGCAATAGGATAAAGACTTCCGGCTCCTCGGGCTGGTGCGAATATTTCAATGTCCCCATGTGCCATACCGTTGGATTGTGGCACAACTTTCCGCGTCCCTCGCTCGCCGTGCTCGCTCGAAAACTATAGCCTAATCTGAAACCAATCCATCTTGCGTTCATTATTCGATATGGCGGCGACATATTTCGAATTTGCGAACGTGTCGGATCGGGTGTGAGGATGGACTAAATACTTACGAGCGAGCGGAGCGAGCAAGCAACTATCACGTTTCCAAGCTATACATATTCCTTATATTGCCTTGCATATATTTCGTGTTATAACCTCATTTTGTCATCCATTTCTGACATCACATTGCACTTTACTATGTGCAAATAGTACTATTTATATGAAACTATTGGTAAACTGTAAACATTTGTCAGTAGGCAATTCGATAAAGACTTCTGGCTCCTCGGGCTGGTGCGAATATTTCTATGTCCCCATGTGCCATACCGTTGGATTGTGGCACAACTTTCCGCGTCCCTCGCTCGCCGTGCTCGCTCGAAAACTATAGCCTAACCTGAAACCAATCCATCTTGCGTTCATTATTCGATATGGCGGCGACATATTTCGAATTTGCGAACGTGTCGGATCGGGTGTGAGGATGGACTAAATACTTACGAGCGAGCGGAGCGAGCGAGCAACTATCACGACTTCCAAGCTATACATATTCCTTATATTGCCTTGCATATATTTCGTGTTATTACCTCATTTTGTCATCCATTTCTGACATCACATTGCACTTTACTATGTGCAAATAGTACTATTTATATGAAACTATTGGTAAGCTGTAAACATTTGTCAGTAGGCAATTCGATAAAGACTTCTGGCTCCTCGGGCTGGTGCGAATATTCCAATGTCCGTATGTGCCTAACCGTTGGTTTGTGATACACCTTTACGCGTCCCTCGCTCGCAGCGCTCTCTCGAAAACTATAGCCTAACCTAAATCCAATCCATCTTGCGTTAATTATTCGATATGGCGGCGACATATTTCGAATTTGCGAACGTGTCGGATCGGGTGTGAGGATGGACTAAATACTTACGAATGAGCGGAGCGAGCGAGCAACGATCACAATTTCCAAGCTATACATATACCTTATATTGCCTTGCATATATTTCGTGTTATTACCTAATTTTGTCAGCCATTTCGGACATGACATTGCTCTGTAGTGTGTGGAAATAGTTCCATTTATGTGAAACTATTGGTAAACTATAAACATTTGTCAGTAGGCAATAGGATAAAGACTTCCGGCTCCTCGGGCTGGTGCGAATATTTCAATGTCCCCATCTGCCAAACAGTTGGATTGTGGCACACATTTAGGCGTCTCTCGCACGCTGCGCTCGCTCGAAAACTATAGCCTAACCTAAAACCAATCCATCTTGAGTTCATTATTCGATATGGTGGCGACTTATTGCAAATTTGGGAACGTGTCGGATCGGGTGTGAGGATGGACTAAATTCTTACGAGCGAGCGGAGCGAGCGAGCAACTATCACGACTTCCAAGCTATACATATACCTTATATTGCCTTGCATATATTTCGTGTTATTACCTAATTTTGTTAGCCATCTCTGACATCACATTGCACTTTACTATGTGCAAATAGTACTATTTATATGAAACTATTGGTAAACTGTAAACATTTGTCAGTAGACAATAGGATAAAGACCTACGGCTCCGCGGGCAGGTGCGAATATTTCAATGTCCGTATGTTCCAAACCGTTGGTTTGTGACACACCTTTACGCGTCTCACGCTCGCTGCGGTCGCTCGTAAACTATAGCCTAACCTAAAACCAATCCATCTTGAGTTCATTATTCGATATGGTGGCGACTTATTGCAAATTTGGGAACGTGTCGGATCGGATGTGAGGTTGGACTAAATTTTTACGAGCGAGCGGAGCGAGTGAGCAACGATCACAATTTCCAAGTTATACATATGCCTTATATTGCCTTGCATATATTTCGTGTTATTACCTAATTTTGTCAGCCGTTTCTGACATCACATTGCACTGTAGTATGCGGAAATAGTTCTATTTATGTGAAACTATTCATAAACTGTAAACATTTGTCAGTAGGCAATAGCATAAAGACTTCCGTCTCCTCGGGCTGGTGCGAATGTTTCAATGTCCGTATGTGCCAAACCGTTGGATTGTGACACATATCTCCGCGTCCCTCGCTCGCCGTGATCGCTCGAAAGCTATAGCCTAACCTAAAACCAATCCTTCTTGCGTTCATTATTCGATATGGTGGCGACTTATTTCAAATTTGGGAACGTGTCGGATCGGATGTGAGGATGGACTAAATATTTACGAGCGAGGGGAGCGAGCGAGCAACGATCACAATTTCCAAGCTATACATACACCTTATATTGCCTTGCATATATTTCGTGTTATTACCTAATTTTGTGAGCCATTTCTGACATCACATTGCACTTTACTATGTGCAAATAGTACTATTTATATGAAACTATTGGTAAACTGTAAACATTTGTCAGTAGACAATAGGATAAATACTTCCGCCTCCTCGGGCTGGTGCGAATGTTTCAATGTCCGTATGTGCCAAACCGTTGGTTTGTGACACACCTTTAGGCGTCTCTCGCTCGCTGCGCTCGCTCGAAAGCTATAGCCTAACCTAAAACCAATCCATCTTGCGAGCATTATTCATTATGGCGGCGACATATTTCGAATTTGCGAACGTGTCGGATCGGGTGTGAGGATGGACTAAATACTTACGAGCGAGCGGAGCGAGCGAGCAACTATCACGACTTCCAAGCTATACATATACCTTATATTGCCTTGCATATATTTCGTGTTTTTACCTAATTTTGTCAGCCATTTCTGACATCACATTGCACTTTACTATGTGCAAATAGTACTACTTATGTGAAACTATTGGTAAACTGTAGACATTTGTCATTAGGCAATTCGATAAAGACTTCTGGCTCCTCGGGCTGGTGCGAATATTTCAATGTCCGTATGTGCCAAACCGTTGGTTTGTGATACACCTTTACGCGTCCCTCGCTCGCTGCGCTCGCTCGAAAACTAAAGCCTAACCTAAAACAAATCCATCTTGAGTTCATTATTCGATATGGTGGCGACTTATTTCAAATTTGCGAACGTGTCTGATCGGATGTGAGGTTGGACCAAATTTTTACGAGCGAGCGGAGCGAGAGAGCAACGATCACAATTTCCAAGTTATACATATACCTTATATTGGCTTGCATATATTTCGTGTTATTACCTAATTTTGTCAGCCATTTCTGACATCACATTGCACTGTAGTATGCGGAAATAGAACTATTTATGTGAAACTATTCATAAACTGTAAACATTTGTCAGTAGGCAATAGCATAAAGACTTCTGGCTCCTCGGGCTGGTGCGAATATTTCAATGTCCGTATGTGCCAAACCGTTGGTTTGTGATACACCTTTACGCGTCCCTCGCTCGCTGCGCTCGCTCGAAAACTAAACCCTAACCTAAAACAAATCCATCTTGAGTTCATTATTCGATATGGTGGCGACTTATTTCAAATTTGCGAACGTGTCTGATCGGATGTGAGGTTGGACCAAATTTTTACGAGCGAGCGGAGCGAGAGAGCAACGATCACAATTTCCAAGTTATACATATACCTTATATTGGCTTGCATATATTTCGTGTTATTACCTAATTTTGTCAGCCATTTCTGACATCACATTGCACTGTAGTATGCGGAAATAGAACTATTTATGTGAAACTATTCATAAACTGTAAACATTTGTCAGTAGGCAATAGCATAAAGACTTCCGGCTCCTCGGGCTGGTGCGAATGTTTCAATGTCCGTATGTGCCTAACCGTTGGTTTGTGATACACCTTTATGCGTCCCTCGCTCGCTGCGCTCTCCCGAAAACTATAGCCTAACCTAAAACCAATCCATCTTGCGTTCATTATTCGATATGGTGGCGACATATTTCGAATTTGCGAACGTGTCGGATCGGGTGTGAGGATGGACTAAATACTTACGAGCGAGCGGAGCGAGCGAGCAACTATCACGACTTCCAAGCTATACATATACCTTATATTGCCTTGCATATATTTCGTGTTATTACCTAATTTTGTCAGCCATTTCTGACATCACATTGCACTGTAGTATGCGGAAATAGTACTATTTATGTGAAACTATTCATAAACTGTAAACATTTGTCAGTAGGCAATAGGATAAAGACTTCCGGCTCCTCGGGCTGGTGCGAATATTTCAATGTCCCCATGTGCCATACCGTTGGATTGTGGCACAACTTTCCGCGTCCCTCGCTCGCCGTGCTCGCTCGAAAACTATAGCCTAATCTGAAACCAATCCATCTTGCGTTCATTATTCGATATGGCGGCGACATATTTCGAATTTGCGAACGTGTCGGATCGGGTGTGAGGATGGACTAAATACTTACGAGCGAGAGGAGCGAGCGAGCAACTATCACGTTTCCAAGCTATACATATTCCTTATATTGCCTTGCATATATTTCGTGTTATTACCTCATTTTGTCATCCATTTCTGACATCACATTGCACTTTACTATGTGCAAATAGTACTATTTATATGAAACTATTGGTAAACTGTAAACATTTGTCAGTAGGCAATTCGATAAAGACTTCTGGCTCCTCGGGCTGGTGCGAATATTTCAATGTCCCCATGTGCCATACCGTTGGATTGTGGCACAACTTTCCGCGTCCCTCGCTCGCCGTGCTCGCTCGAAAACTATAGCCTAACCTGAAACCAATCCATCTTGCGTTCATTATTCGATATGGCGGCGACATATTTCGAATTTGCGAACGTGTCGGATCGGGTGTGAGGATGGACTAAATACTTACGAGCGAGCGGAGCGAGCGAGCAACTATCACGACTTCCAAGCTATACATATTCCTTATATTGCCTTGCATATATTTCGTGTTATTACCTCATTTTGTCATCCATTTCTGACATCACATTGCACTTTACTATGTGCAAATAGTACTATTTATATGAAACTATTGGTAAGCTGTAAACATTTGTCAGTAGGCAATTCGATAAAGACTTCTGGCTCCTCGGGCTGGTGCGAATATTCCAATGTCCGTATGTGCCTAACCGTTGGTTTGTGATACACCTTTACGCGTCCCTCGCTCGCAGCGCTCTCTCGAAAACTATAGCCTAACCTAAATCCAATCCATCTTGCGTTAATTATTCGATATGGCGGCGACATATTTCGAATTTGCGAACGTGTCGGATCGGGTGTGAGGATGGACTAAATACTTACGAGCGAGCGGAGCGAGCGAGCAACGATCACAATTTCCAAGCTATACATATACCTTATATTGCCTTGCATATATTTCGTGTTATTACCTAATTTTGTCAGCCATTTCGGACATGACATTGCTCTGTAGTGTGTGGAAATAGTACCATTTATGTGAAACTATTGGTAAACTATAAACATTTGTCAGTAGGCAATAGGATAAAGACTTCCGGCTCCTCGGGCTGGTGCGAATATTTCAATGTCCCCATCTGCCAAACAGTTGGATTGTGACACAACTTTCCGCGTCCCTCGCTCGCAGTGCTTGCTCGAAAAATTTTGCCTAAACTAAAACCAATCCCTGTTGCGTTAGTCATTCGACATTGAGGCGACTTATTTCAAATTTGGGAACGTGTCGGATCGGTTGTGAGGTTGGACTAGATTTTTACGTGCGAGCGGATCGAGCCAGCAACGGTCACAATTTCCAAGCTATACATATACCTTATATTGCCTTGCACATATTTCGTGTTAGTACCTAATTTTGTCAGCCATTTCGGACATCACATTGACTGTAGTATGCGGAAATAGTACTATTTATGTGAAACTATTCATAAACTGTATACATTTGTCAGTAGGCAATTCGATAACGACTTCCGGCTCCTCGGGCTGGTGCTAATATTTCAATGTTCGTATGTGCCAAACCGTTGGTTTGTGGCACACATTTAGGCGTCCCTCGCTCGCCGTGCTCGCTCGAAAACTATAGCCTAACCTGAAACCAATCCATCTTGCGTTCATTATTCGATATGGCGGCGACATATTTCGAATTTGCGAACGTGTCGGATCGGGTGTGAGGATGGACTAAATACTTACGAGCGAGCGGAGCGAGCGAGCAACGATCACAATTTCCAAGTTATACATATACCTTATATTGCCTTGCATATATTTCGTGCTATTACCTAATTTTGTCAGCCATTTCTGACATCACATTGCACTGTACTATGTGCAAATAGTACTACTTATGTGAAACTATTGGTAAACTGTAAACATTTGTCAGTAGGCAATTCGATAAAGACTTCGGGCTCCTCGGGCTGGTGCGAATATTTCAATGTCCCCGTCTGCCAAACCGTTGGATTGTGACACAACTTTCCGCGTCCCTCGCTCGCAGTGCTCGCTCGAAAACTATAGCCTAAACTAAAACCAATCCCTGGTGCGTTAGTCATTCGACATTGAGGCGACTTATTTCAAATTTGGGATCGTTTTGGATCGGATGTGAGGTTGGACTAAATTTTTAGGAGCGAGCGGAGCGAGCGAGCAACGATCACAATTTCCAAGTTATACATATACCTTATATTGCCTTGCATATATTTCGTGTTATTACCTAATTTTGTCAGCCATTTCTGACATCACATTGCACTTTACTATGTGCAAATAGTACTATTTATATGAAACTATTGGTAGACTGTAAACATTTGTCAGTAAGCAATAGGATAAAGACTTCCGGCTCCTCGGGCTGGTGCGAATATTTCAATGTCCCCATGTGCCAAACCGTTGGATTGTGATACACCTTTACGCGTCTCACGCACGCTGCGGTCGCTCGAAAACTTTAGCCTAACCTAAAACCAATCCATCTTGCGTTCATTATTGGATATGGTAGCGACATATTTCAAATTTGCGTACGTGTCTGATCGGATGTGAGGTTGGACTAAATTTTTAGGAGCGAGCGGAGCGAGCGAGCAACGATCACAATTTCCAAGTTATACATATACCTTATATTGCCTTGCATATATTTCGTGTTATTACCTAATTTTGTCAGCCATTTCTGACATCACATTGCACTGTACTATGTGCAAATAGTACTACTTATGTGAAACTATTGGTAAACTGTAGACATTTGTCAGTAGACAATTCGATAACGACTTCTGGCTCCTCGGGCTGGTGCGAATATTTCAATGTCCCCATGTGCGAAACCGTTGGATTGTGATACACCTTTACGCGTCTCACGTTCGCTGCGGTCGCTCGAAAACTTTAGCCTAACCTAAAACCAATCCATCTTGCGTTCATTATTGGATATGGTAGCGACATATTTCAAATTTGCGAACGTGTCTGATCGGGTGTGAGGTTGGACTAAATTTTTAGGAGCGAGCGGAGCGAGCGAGCAACGATCACAATTTCCAAGTTATACATATACCTTATATTGCCTTGCATATATTTCGTGTTATTACCTAATTTGGTCAGCCATTTCTGACATCACATTGCACTGTACTATGTGCAAATAGTACTACTTATGTGAAACTATTCATAAACTGTAAACATTTGTCAGTAGGCAATAGCATAAAGACTTCCGGCTCCTCGGGCTGGTGCGAATGTTTCAATGTCCGTATGTGCCTAACCGTTGGTTTGTGATACACCTTTATGCGTCCCTCGCTCGCTGCGCTCTCCCGAAAACTATAGCCTAACCTAAAACCAATCCATCTTGCGTTCATTATTCGATATGGTGGCGACATATTTCGAATTTGCGAACGTGTCGGATCGGGTGTGAGGATGGACTAAATACTTACGAGCGAGCGGAGCGAGCGAGCAACTATCACGTTTCCAAGCTATACATATTCCTTATATTGCCTTGCATATATTTCGTGTTATTACCTCATTTTGTCATCCATTTCTGACATCACATTGCACTTTACTATGTGCAAATAGTACTATTTATATGAAACTATTCATAAACTGTATACATTTGTCAGTAGGCAATTCGATAACGACTTCCGGCTCCTCGGGCTGGTGCTAATATTTCAATGTTCGTATGTGCCAAACCGTTGGTTTGTGGCACACATTTAGGCGTCTCTCGCTCGCTGCGCTCGCTCGAAAACTATAGCCTAACCTAAAACCAATCCATCTTGAGTTCATTATTCGATATGGTGGCGACTTATTGCAAATTTGGGAACGTGTCGGATCGGGTGTGAGGATGGACTAAATACTTACGAGCGAGCGGAGCGAGCGAGCAACGATCACGACTTCCAAGCTATACATATACCTTATATTGCCTTGCATATATTTTGTGTTATTACCTAATTTTGTCAGCCATTTCTGACATCACATTGCACTGTACTATGTGCAAATAGTACTGTTTATGTGAAACTATTGGTAAACTGTAAACATTTGTCAGTAGACAATAGGATAAAGACCTACGGCTCCGCGGGCAGGTGCGAATATTTCAATGTCCGTATGTTCCAAACCGTTGGTTTGTGACACACCTTTACGCGTCTCACGCTCGCTGCGGTCGCTCGTAAACTATAGCCTAACCTAAAACCAATCCATCTTGAGTTAATTAATCGATATGGTGGCGACTTATTGCAAATTTGGGAACGTGTCGCATCGGATGTGAGGTTGGACTAAATTTTTACGAGCGAGCGGAGCGAGTGAGCAACGATCACAATTTCCAAGTTATACATATACCTTATATTGCCTTGCATATATTTCGTGTTATTACCTAATTTTGTCAGCCGTTTCTGACATCACACTGCACTGTAGTATGCGGAAATAGTTCTATTTATGTGAAACTATTCATAAACTGTAAACATTTGTCAGTAGGCAATAGCATAAAGACTTCCGGCTCCTCGGGCTGGTGCGAATGTTTCAATGTCCGTATGTGCCAAACCGTTGGATTGTGACACATATCTCCGCGTCCCTCGCTCGCCGTGATTGCTCGAAAGCTATAGCCTAACCTAAAACCAATCCTTCTTGCGTTCATTATTCGATATGGTGGCGACTTATTTCAAATTTGGGAACGTATCGGATCGGATGTGAGGATGGACTAAATACTTACGAGCGAGCGGAGCGAGCGAGCAACGATCACAATTTCCAAGCTATACATACACCATATATTGCCTTGCATATATTTCGTGTTATTACCTAATTTTGTGAGCCATTTCTGACATCACATTGCACTTTACTATGTGCAAATAGTACTATTTATGTGAAACTATTGGTAAACTGTAAACATTTGTCAGTAGACAATAGGATAAATACTTCCGCCTCCTCGGGCTGGTGCGAATGTTTCAATGTCCGTATGTGCCAAACCGTTGGTTTGTGACACACCTTTAGGCGTCTCTCGCTCGCTGCGCTCGCTCGAAAACTATAGCCTAACCTAAAACAAATCCATCTTGAGTTCATTATTCGATATGGTGGCGACTTATTTCAAATTTGCGAACGTGTCTGATCGGATGTGAGGTTGGACCAAATTTTTACGAGCGAGCGGAGCGAGAGAGTAACGATCACAATTTCCAAGTTATACATATACCTTATATTGGCTTGCATATATTTCGTGTTATTACCTAATTTTGTCAGCCATTTCTGACATCACATTGCACTGTAGTATGCGGAAATAGAACTATTTATGTGAAACTATTCATAAACTGTAAACATTTGTCAGTAGGCAATAGCATAAAGACTTCCGGCTCCTCGGGCTGGTGCGAATGTTTCAATGTCCGTATGTGCCTAACCGTTGGTTTGTGATACACCTTTATGCGTCCCTCGCTCGCTGCGCTCTCTCGAAAACTATAGCCTAACCTAAAACCAATCCATCTTGCGTTCATTATTCGATATGGTGGCGACATATTTCGAATTTGCGAACGTGTCGGATCGGGTGTGAGGATGGACTAAATACTTACGAGCGAGCGGAGCGAGCGAGCAACTATCACGACTTCCAAGCTATACATATACCTTATATTGCCTTGCATATATTTCGTGTTATTACCTAATTTTGTCAGCCATTTCTGACATCACATTGCACTGTAGTATGCGGAAATAGTACTATTTATGTGAAACTATTCATAAACTGTAAACATTTGTCAGTAGGCAATAGGATAAAGACTTCCGGCTCCTCGGGCTGGTGCGAATATTTCACTGTCCCCATATGCCATACCGTTGGATTGTGGCACAACTTTCCGCGTCCCTCGCTCGCCGTGCTCGCTCGAAAACTATAGCCTAACCTGAAACCAATCCATCTTGCGTTCATTATTCGATATGGCGGCGACATATTTCGAATTTGCGAACGTGTCGGATCGGGTGTAAGGATGGACTAAATACTTACGAGCGAGCGGAGCGAGCGAGCAACGATCACAATTTCCAAGCTATACATATACCTTATATTGCCTTGCATATATTTCGTGTTATTACCTAATTTTGTCAGCCATTTCGGACATGACATTGCTCTGTAGTGTGTGGAAATAGTACCATTTATGTGAAACTATTGGTAAACTATAAACATTTGTCAGTAGGCAATAGGATAAAGACTTCCGGCTCCTCGGGCTGGTGCGAATATTTCAATGTCCCCATCTGCCAAACAGTTGGATTGTGACACAATTTTCCGCGTCCCTCGCTCGCAGTGCTTGCTCGAAAAATTTTGCCTAAACTAAAACCAATCCCTGTTGCGTTAGTCATTCGGCATTGAGGCGACTTATTTCAAATTTGGGAACGTGTCGGATCGGTTGTGAGGTTGGACTAGATTTTTACGTGCGAGCGGATCGAGCCAGCAACGGTCACAATTTCCAAGCTATACATATACCTTATATTGCCTTGCATATATTTCGTGTTATTACCTAATTTTGTCAGCCATCTCTGACATCACATTGCACTTTACTATGTGCAAATAGTACTATTTATATGAAACTATTGGTAAACTGTAAACATTTGTCAGTAGGCAATTCGATAAAAACTTCTGGCTCCTCGGGCTGGTGCGAATATTCCAATGTCCGTATGTTCCAAACCGTTGGTTAGTGACACACCTTTACGCGTCTCACGCTCGCTGCGGTCGCTCGTAAACTATAGCCTAACCTAAAACCAATCCATCTTGAGTTCATTATTCGATATGGTGGCGACTTATTGCAAATTTGGGAACGTGTGGGATCGGATGTGAGGATGGAATAAATATTTACGAGCGTGCGCAGCGAGCGAGCAACGATCACAATTTCCAAGCTATACATATACCCTATATTGCCTTGCATATATTTCGTGTTATTACCTGATTTTGTCAGCCATTTCTGACATCACATTGCACTGTAGTATGCGGAAATAGAACTATTTATGTGAAACTATTCATAAACTGTAAACATTTGTCAGTAGGCAATAGCATAAAGACTTCCGGCTCCTCGGGCTGGTGCGAATATTTCAATGTTCCCAGGTGCCATACCGTTGGATTGTGGCACAACTTTCCGCGTCCCTCGCTCGCCGTGCTCGCTCGAAAACTATAGCCTAACCTAAAACCAATCCATCTTGCGTTAGTCATTCGACATTGAGGAGACTTATTTCAAATTTGGGATCGTGTCGGATCGGATGTGTGGTTCGACTAAATTTTTAGGAGCTAGCGGAGCGAGCGAGCAACGATCACAATTTCCAAGTTATACATATACCTTATATTGCCTTGCATATATTTCGTGTTATTACCTAATTTTGTCAGCCATTTCTGACATCACATTGCACTGTAGTATGCGGAAATAGTACTATTTATGCGAAACTATTCATAAACTTTAAACATTTGTCAGTAGGCAACAGGATAAAGACTTCCGGCTCCTCGGGCTGGTGCGAATATTTCAATGTCCCCGTGTGCCATACCGTTGGATTGTGGCACAACTTTCCGCGTCCCACGCTCGCCGTGCTCGCTCGAAAACTATAGCCTAACCTGAAACCAATCCATCTTGCGTTCATTATTCGATATGGCGGCGACATATTTCGAATTTGCGAACGTGTCGGATCGGGTGTGAGGATGGACTAAATACTTACGAGCGAGCGGAGCGAGCGAGCAACTATCACGACTTCCAAGCAATACATATACCTTATATTGCCTTGCATATATTTCGTGTTATTACCTAATTTTGTCATACATTTCTGACATCACATTGCACTTTACTATGTGCAAATAGTACTATTTATATGAAACTATTGGTAAACTGTAAACATTTGTCAGTAGGCAATTCGATAAAGACTTCTGGCTCCTCGGGCTGGTGCGAATATTCCAATGTCCGTATGTGCCTAACCGTTGGTTTGTGATACACCTTTACGCGTCCCTCGCTCGCTGCGCTCTCTCGAAAACTATAGCCTAACCTAAAACCAATCCATCTTGCGTTCATTATTCGATATGGTGGCGACTTATTTCAAATTTGCGAACGTGTCTGATCGGATGTGAGGTTGGACTAAATTTTTACGAGCGAGCGGAGCGAGCGAGCAACGATCACAATTTCCAAGCTATACATATACCTTATATTGCCTTGAATATATTTCGTGTTATTACCTAATTTTGTCAGCCATTTCGGACATCACATTGCTCTGTAGTATGTGGAAATAGTTCTATTTATGTGAAACTATTGGTAAACTGTAAACATTTGTCAGTAGGCAATAGGATAAAGACTTCCGGCTCCTCGGGCTGGTGCGAATATTTCAATGTCTCCATGTGCCAAACCGTTGGATTGTGATACACCTTTACGCGTCTCACGCTCGCTGCGGTCGCTCGAAAAGTATAGCCTAACCTGAGACCAATCCATCTTGCGTTCATTATTCGATATGGTGGCGACATATTTCGAATTTGAGAACGTGTCGGATCGGGTGTGAGGATGGACTAAATACTTACGCGCGAGCGGAGCGAGCGAGCAACTATCACGACTTCCAAGCTATACATATACCTTATATTGCCTTGCATATATTTCGTGTTATTACCTAATTTTGTCAGCCATTTCTGACATCACATTGCACTTTACTATGTGCAAATAGTACTATTTATATGAAACTATTGGTAAATTGTAAACATTTGTCAGTAGGCAATTCGATAAAGACTTCTGGCTCCTCGGGCTGGTGCGAATATTTCAATGTCCGTATGTGCCTAACCGTTGGTTTGTGATACACCTTTACGCGTCCCTCGCTCGCTGCGCTCTCTCGAAAACTATAGCCTAACCTAAAACCAATCCATCTTGCGTTCATTATTCGATATGGTGGCGACTTATTTCAAATTTGCGAACGTGTCTGATCGGATGTGAGGTTGGACTAAATTTTTATGAGCGAGCGGAGCGAGCGAGCAACGATCGCAATTTCCAAGCTATACATATACCTTATATAGCCTTGCATATATTTCGTGTTATTACCTAATTTTGTCAGCCATTTCGGACATGACATTGCTCTGTAGTATGTGGAAATAGTACTATTTATGTGAAACTATTGGTAAACTATAAACATTTGTCAGTAGGCAATAGGATAAAGACTTCCGGCTCCTCGGGCTGGTGCGAATATTTCAATGTCCCCATCTGCCAAACCGTTGGATTGTGACACAACTTTCCGCGTCCCTGGCTCGCAGTGCTCGCTCGAAAACTATAGCCTAAACTAAAACCAATCCCTGTTGCGTTAGTCATTCGACATTGTGGCGACTTATTTCAAATTTGGGATCGTGTCGGATAGGATGTGAGGTTGGACTAAATTTTTAGGAGCGAGCGGAGCGAGCGTGCAACGATCACAATTTCCAAGTTACACATATACCTTATATTGCCTTGCATATATTTCGTGTTATTACCTAATTTTGTCAGCCATTTCTGACGTCACATTGCACTGTAGTATGCGGAAATAGTACTATTTATGTGAAACTATTCATAAACTGAAAACATTTGTCAGTAGGCAACAGCATAAAGACTTCCGGCTCCTCGGGCTGGTGCGAATATTTCAATGTCCCCGTGTGCCATACCGTTGGATTGTGGCACAACTATCCGCGTCCCTCGCTCGCCGTGCTCGCTCGAAAACTATAGCCTAACCTAACCAATCCATCTTGCGTTCATTATTCGATATGGCGGCGACATATTTCGAATTTGCGAACGTGTCGGATCGGGTGTGAGGATGGACTAAATACTTACGAGCGAGCGGAGCGAGCGAGCAACTATCACGACTTCCAAGCTATACATATACCTTATATTGCCTTGCATATATTTCGTGTTATTACCTAATTTTGTCAGCCATTTCTGACATCACATTGCACTTTACTATGTGCAAATAGTACTATTTATATGAAACTATTGGTAAACTGTAAACATTTGTCAGTAGGCAATTCGATAAAGACTTCTGGCTCCTCGGGCTGGTGCGAATATTTCAATGTCCGTATGTGCCCAACCGTTGGTTTGTGATACACCTTTACGCGTCCCTCGCTCGCTGCGCTCTCTCGAAAACTATAGCCTAACCTAAAACCAATCCATCTTGCGTTCATTATTCGATATGGTGGCGACTTATTTCAAATTTGCGAACGTGTCTGATCGGATGTGAGGTTGGACTAAATTTTTATGAGCGAGCGGAGCGAGCGAGCAACGATCGCAATTTCCAAGCTATACATATACCTTATATAGCCTTGCATATATTTCGTGTTATTACCTAATTTTGTCAGCCATTTCGGACATGACATTGCTCTGTAGTATGTGGAAATAGTACTATTTATGTGAAACTACTGGTAAACTGTATACATTTGTGTGTGGGCAATAGGAGAG
Source organism: Bombus affinis (assembly GCF_024516045.1). Classification (NCBI taxonomy): domain Eukaryota; kingdom Metazoa; phylum Arthropoda; class Insecta; order Hymenoptera; family Apidae; genus Bombus; species Bombus affinis. The sequence goes on along the minus strand of NW_026108987.1, from coordinate 82,111 downwards.
AGACTTCCGGCTCCTCGGGCTGGTGCGAATATTTCAATGTTCCCAGGTGCCATACCGTTGGATTGTGGCACAACTTTCCGCGTCCCTCGCTCGCCGTGCTCGCTCGAAAACTATAACCTAACCTAAAACCAATCCATCTTGCGTTAGTCATTCGACATTGAGGCGACTTATTTCAAATTTGGGATCGTGTCGGATCGGATGTGTGGTTCGACTAAATTTTTAGGAGCTAGCGGAGCGAGCGAGCAACGATCACAATTTCCAAGTTATACATATACCTTATATTGCCTTGCATATATTTCGTGTTATTACCTAATTTTGTCAGCCATTTCTGACATCACATTGCACTGTAGTATGCGGAAATAGTACTATTTATGTGAAACTATTCATAAACTGTAAACATTTGTCAGTAGGCAACAGGATAAAGACTTCCGGCTCCTCGGGCTGGTGCGAATATTTCAATGTCCCCGTGTGCCATACCGTTGGATTGTGGCACAACTTTCCGCGTCCCTCGCTCGCCGTGCTCGCTCGAAAACTATAGCCTAACCTGAAACCAATCCATCTTGCGTTCATTATTCGATATGGCGGCGACATATTTCGAATTTGCGAACGTGTCGGATCGGGTGTGAGGATGGACTAAATACTTACGAGCGAGCGGAGCGAGCGAGCAACGATCACAATTTCCAAGCTATACATATACCTTATATTGCCTTGCATATATTTCGTGTTATTACCTAATTTTGTCAGCCATTTCGGACATGACATTGCTCTGTAGTATGTGGAAATAGTACCATTTATGTGAAACTATTGGTAAACTATAAACATTTGTCAGTAGGCAATAGGATAAAGACTTCCGGCTCCTCGGGCTGGTGCGAATATTTCAATGTCCCCATCTGCCAAACCGTTGGATTGTGACACAACTTTCCGCGTCCCTGGCTCGCAGTGCTCGCTCGAAAACTATAGCCTAAACTAAAACCAATCCCTGTTGCGTTAGTCATTCGACATTGTGGCGACTTATTTCAAATTTGGGATTGTGTCGGATAGGATGTGAGGTTGGACTAAATTTTTAGGAGCGAGCGGAGCGAGCGTGCAACGATCACAATTTCCAAGTTACACATATACCTTATATTGCCTTGCATATATTTCGTGTTATTACCTAATTTTGTCAGCCATTTCAGACATCACATTGCACTGTAGTATGCGGAAATAGTACTATTTATGTGAAACTATTCCTAAACTGTAAACATTTGTCAGTAGGCAACAGCATAAAGACTTCCGGCTCCTCGGGCTGGTGCGAATATTTCAATGTCCCCGTGTGCCATACCGTTGGATTGTGGCACAACTATCCGCGTCCCTCGCTCGCCGTGCTCGCTCGAAAACTATAGCCTAACCTGAAACCAATCCATCTTGCGTTCATTATTCGATATGGCGGCGACATATTTCGAATTTGCGAACGTGTCGGATCGGGTGTGAGGATGGAATAAATACTTACGAGCGAGCGGAGCGAGCGAGCAACTATCACGACTTCCAAGCTATACATATACCTTATATTGCCTTGCATATATTTCGTGTTATTACCTAATTTTGTCAGCCATTTCTGACATCACATTGCACTTTACTATGTGCAAATAGTACTATTTATATGAAACTATTGGTAAACTGTAAACATTTGTCAGTAGGCAATTCGATAAAGACTTCTGGCTCCTCGGGCTGGTGCGAATATTCCAATGTCCGTATGTGCCTAACCGATGGTTTGTGATACACCTTTACGCGTCCCTCGCTCGCTGCGCTCTCTCGAAAACTATAGCCTAACCTAAAACCAATCCATCTTGCGTTCATTATTCGATATGGTGGCGACTTATTTCAAATTTGCGAACGTGTCTGATCGGATGTGAGGTTGGACTAAATTTTTACGAGCGAGCGGAGCGAGCGAGCAACGATCACAATTTCCAAGCTATACATATACCTTATATTGCCTTGCATATATTTCGTGTTATTACCTAATTTTTGTCAGCCATTTCGGACATCACATTGCTCTGTAGTATGTGGAAATAGTTCTATTTATGTGAAACTATTGGTAAACTGTAAACATTTGTCAGTAGGCAATAGGATAAAGACTTCCGGCTCCTCGGGCTGGTGCGAATATTTCAATGTCTCCATGTGCCAAACCGTTGGATTGTGATACACCTTTACGCGTCTCACGCTCGCTGCGGTCGCTCGAAAAGTATAGCCTAACCTGAGACCAATCCATCTTGCGTTCATTATTCGATATGGTGGCGACATATTTCGAATTTGAGAACGTGTCGGATCGGGTGTGAGGATGGACTAAATACTTACGCGCGAGCGGAGCGAGCGAGCAACTATCACGACTTCCAAGCTATACATATACCTTATATTGCCTTGCATATATTTCGTGTTATTACCTAATTTTGTCAGCCATTTCTGACATCACATTGCACTTTACTATGTGCAAATAGTACTATTTATATGAAACTATTGGTAAATTGTAAACATTTGTCAGTAGGCAATTCGATAAAGACTTCTGGCTCCTCGGGCTGGTGCGAATATTTCAATGTCCGTATGTGCCTAACCGTTGGTTTGTGATACACCTTTACGCGTCCCTCGCTCGCTGCGCTCTCTCGAAAACTATAGCCTAACCTAAAACCAATCCATCTTGCGTTCATTATTCGATATGGTGGCGACTTATTTCAAATTTGCGAACGTGTCTGATCGGATGTGAGGTTGGACTAAATTTTTATGAGCGAGCGGAGCGAGCGAGCAACGATCGCAATTTCCAAGCTATACATATACCTTATATAGCCTTGCATATATTTCGTGTTATTACCTAATTTTGTCAGCCATTTCGGACATGACATTGCTCTGTAGTATGTGGAAATAGTACTATTTATGTGAAACTATTGGTAAACTATAAACATTTGTCAGTAGGCAATAGGATAAAGACTTCCGGCTCCTCGGGCTGGTGCGAATATTTCAATGTCCCCATCTGCCAAACCGTTGGATTGTGACACAACTTTCCGCGTCCCTGGCTCGCAGTGCTCGCTCGAAAACTATAGCCTAAACTAAAACCAATCCCTGTTGCGTTAGTCATTCGACATTGTGGCGACTTATTTCAAATTTGGGATCGTGTCGGATAGGATGTGAGGTTGGACTAAATTTTTAGGAGCGAGCGGAGCGAGCGTGCAACGATCACAATTTCCAAGTTACACATATACCTTATATTGCCTTGCATATATTTCGTGTTATTACCTAATTTTGTCAGCCATTTCTGACGTCACATTGCACTGTAGTATGCGGAAATAGTACTATTTATGTGAAACTATTCATAAACTGAAAACATTTGTCAGTAGGCAACAGCATAAAGACTTCCGGCTCCTCGGGCTGGTGCGAATATTTCAATGTCCCCCGTGTGCCATACCGTTGGATTGTGGCACAACTATCCGCGTCCCTCGCTCGCCGTGCTCGCTCGAAAACTATAGCCTAACCTAACCAATCCATCTTGCGTTCATTATTCGATATGGCGGCGACATATTTCGAATTTGCGAACGTGTCGGATCGGGTGTGAGGATGGACTAAATACTTACGAGCGAGCGGAGCGAGCGAGCAACTATCACGACTTCCAAGCTATACATATACCTTATATTGCCTTGCATATATTTCGTGTTATTACCTAATTTTGTCAGCCATTTCTGACATCACATTGCACTTTACTATGTGCAAATAGTACTATTTATATGAAACTATTGGTAAACTGTAAACATTTGTCAGTAGGCAATTCGATAAAGACTTCTGGCTCCTCGGGCTGGTGCGAATATTTCAATGTCCGTATGTGCCCAACCGTTGGTTTGTGATACACCTTTACGCGTCCCTCGCTCGCTGCGCTCTCTCGAAAACTATAGCCTAACCTAAAACCAATCCATCTTGCGTTCATTATTCGATATGGTGGCGACTTATTTCAAATTTGCGAACGTGTCTGATCGGATGTGAGGTTGGACTAAATTTTTATGAGCGAGCGGAGCGAGCGAGCAACGATCGCAATTTCCAAGCTATACATATACCTTATATAGCCTTGCATATATTTCGTGTTATTACCTAATTTTGTCAGCCATTTCGGACATGACATTGCTCTGTAGTATGTGGAAATAGTACTATTTATGTGAAACTACTGGTAAACTGTATACATTTGTGTGTGGGCAATAGGAGAGAGACTTCCGGCTCCTCGGGCTGGTGCGAATATTTCAATGTTCCCAGGTGCCATACCGTTGGATTGTGGCACAACTTTCCGCGTCCCTCGCTCGCCGTGCTCGCTCGAAAACTATAACCTAACCTAAAACCAATCCATCTTGCGTTAGTCATTCGACATTGAGGCGACTTATTTCAAATTTGGGATCGTGTCGGATCGGATGTGTGGTTCGACTAAATTTTTAGGAGCTAGCGGAGCGAGCGAGCAACGATCACAATTTCCAAGTTATACATATACCTTATATTGCCTTGCATATATTTCGTGTTATTACCTAATTTTGTCAGCCATTTCTGACATCACATTGCACTGTAGTATGCGGAAATAGTACTATTTATGTGAAACTATTCATAAACTGTAAACATTTGTCAGTAGGCAACAGGATAAAGACTTCCGGCTCCTCGGGCTGGTGCGAATATTTCAATGTCCCCGTGTGCCATACCGTTGGATTGTGGCACAACTTTCCGCGTCCCTCGCTCGCCGTGCTCGCTCGAAAACTATAGCCTAACCTGAAACCAATCCATCTTGCGTTCATTATTCGATATGGCGGCGACATATTTCGAATTTGCGAACGTGTCGGATCGGGTGTGAGGATGGACTAAATACTTACGAGCGAGCGGAGCGAGCGAGCAACGATCACAATTTCCAAGCTATACATATACCTTATATTGCCTTGCATATATTTCGTGTTATTACCTAATTTTGTCAGCCATTTCGGACATGACATTGCTCTGTAGTATGTGGAAATAGTACCATTTATGTGAAACTATTGGTAAACTATAAACATTTGTCAGTAGGCAATAGGATAAAGACTTCGGCTCCTCGGGCTGGTGCGAATATTTCAATGTCCCCATCTGCCAAACCGTTGGATTGTGACACAACTTTCCGCGTCCCTGGCTCGCAGTGCTCGCTCGAAAACTATAACCTAAACTAAAACCAATCCCTGTTGCGTTAGTCATTCGACATTGTGGCGACTTATTTCAAATTTGGGATTGTGTCGGATAGGATGTGAGGTTGGACTAAATTTTTAGGAGCGAGCGGAGCGAGCGTGCAACGATCACAATTTCCAAGTTACACATATACCTTATATTGCCTTGCATATATTTCGTGTTATTACCTAATTTTGTCAGCCATTTCAGACATCACATTGCACTGTAGTATGCGGAAATAGTACTATTTATGTGAAACTATTCCTAAACTGTAAACATTTGTCAGTAGGCAACAGCATAAAGACTTCCGGCTCCTCGGGCTGGTGCGAATATTTCAATGTCCCCGTGTGCCATACCGTTGGATTGTGGCACAACTATCCGCGTCCCTCGCTCGCCGTGCTCGCTCGAAAACTATAGCCTAACCTGAAACCAATCCATCTTGCGTTCATTATCGATATGGCGGCGACATATTTCGAATTTGCGAACGTGTCGGATCGGGTGTGAGGATGGAATAAATACTTACGAGCGAGCGGAGCGAGCGAGCAACTATCACGACTTCCAAGCTATACATATACCTTATATTGCCTTGCATATATTTCGTGTTATTACCTAATTTTGTCAGCCATTTCTGACATCACATTGCACTTTACTATGTGCAAATAGTACTATTTATATGAAACTATTGGTAAACTGTAAACATTTGTCAGTAGGCAATTCGATAAAGACTTCTGGCTCCTCGGGCTGGTGCGAATATTCCAATGTCCGTATGTGCCTAACCGATGGTTTGTGATACACCTTTACGCGTCCCTCGCTCGCTGCGCTCTCTCGAAAACTATAGCCTAACCTAAAACCAATCCATCTTGCGTTCATTATTCGATATGGTGGCGACTTATTTCAAATTTGCGAACGTGTCTGATCGGATGTGAGGTTGGACTAAATCGTTACGCGCGAGCGGAGCGAGCGAGCAACGATCACAATTTCCAAGCTATACATATACCTTATATTGCCTTGAATATATTTCGTGTTATTACCTAATTTTGTCAGCCATTTCGGACATCACATTGCTCTGTAGTATGTGGAGATAGTTCTATTTATGTGAAACTATTGGTAAACTGTAAACATTTGTCAGTAGGCAATAGGATAAAGACTTCCGTCTCCTCGGGCTGGTGCGAATATTTCAATGTCCCCATGTGCCAAACCGTTGGATTGTGATACATCTTTACGCGTCTCACGCTCGCTGCGGTCGCTCGAAAAGGATAGGCCTAACCTGAAACCAATCCATCTTGCGTTCATTATTCGATATGGCGGCGACATATTTCGAATTTGCGAACGTGTCGGATCGGGTGTGAGGATGGAATAAATACTTACGAGCGAGCGGAGCGAGCGAGCAACTATCACGACTTCCAAGCTATACATATACCTTATATTGCCTTGCATATATTTCGTGTTATTACCTAATTTTGTCAGCCATTTCTGACATCACATTGCACTTTACTATGTGCAAATAGTACTATTTATATGAAACTATTGGTAAACTGTAAACATTTGTCAGTAGGCAATTCGATAAAGACTTCGGCTCCTCGGGCTGGTGCGAATATTCCAATGTCCCCAGGTGCCATACCGTTGGATTGTGGCACAACTTTCCGCGTCCCTCGCTCGCCGTGCTCGCTCGAAAACTATAGCCTAACCTAAAACCAATCCATCTTGCGTTAGTCATTCGACATTGAGGCGACTTATTTCAAATTTGGGATCGTGTCGGATCGGATGTGTGGTTCGACTAAATTTTTAGGAGCTAGCGGAGCGAGCGAGCAACGATCACAATTTCCATGTTATACATATACCTTATATTGCCTTGCATATATTTCGTGTTATTACCTAATTTTGTCAGCCATTTCGGACATGACATTGCTCTGTAGTATGTGGAAATAGTACCATTTATGTGAAGCTATTGGTAAACTATAAACATTTGTCAGTAGGCAATAGGATAAAGACTTCCGGCTCCTCGGGCTGGTGCGAATATTTCAAAGTCCCCATCTGCCAAACAGTTGGATTGTGACACAACTTTCCGCGTTCCTGGCTCGCAGTGCTCGCTCGAAAACTATAGCCTAAACTAAAACCAATCCCTGTTGCGTTAGTCATTCGACATTGTGGCGACTTATTTCAAATTTGGGATCGTGTCGGATAGGATGTGAGGTTGGACTAAATTTTTAGGAGCGAGCGGAGCGAGCGAGCAACGATCACAATTTCCAAGCTATACATATACCTTATATTGCCTTGAATATATTTCGTGTTATTACCTAATTTTGTCAGCCATTTCGGACATCACATTGCTCTGTAGTATGTGGAAATAGTTCTATTTATGTGAAACTATTGGTAAACTGTAAACATTTGTCAGTAGGCAATAGGATAAAGACTTCCGGCTCCTCGGGCTGGTGCGAATATTTCAATGTCCCCGTGTGCCATACCGTTGGATTGTGGCACAACTTTCCGCGTCCCTCGCTCGCCGTGCTCGCTCGAAAACTATAGCCTAACCTGAAACCAATCCATCTTGCGTTCATTATTCGATATGGCGGCGACATATTTCGAATTTGCGAACGTGTCGGATCGGGTGTGAGGATGGACTAAATACTTACGAGCGAGCGGAGCGAGCGAGCAACTATCACGACTTCCAAGCTATACATATACCTTATATTGCCTTGCATATATTTCGTGTTATTACCTAATTTTGTCAGCCATTTCTGACATCACATTGCACTTTACTATGTGCAAATAGTACTATTTATATGAAACTATTGGTAAACTGTAAACATTTGTCAGTAGGCAATTCGATAAAGACTTCTGGCTCCTCGGGCTGGTGCGAATATTTCAATGTCCGTATGTGCCTAACCGTTGGTTTGTGATACACCTTTACGCGTCCCTCGCTCGCTGCGCTCTCTCGAAAACTATAGCCTAACCTAAAACCAATCCATCTTGCGTTCATTATTCGATATGGTGGCGACTTATTTCAAATTTGCGAACGTGTCTGATCGGATGTGAGGTTGGACTAAATTTTTATGAGCGAGCGGAGCGAGCGAGCAACGATCGCAATTTCCAAGCTATACATATACCTTATATAGCCTTGCATATATTTCGTGTTATTACCTAATTTTGTCAGCCATTTCGGACATGACATTGCTCTGTATTATGTGGAAATAGTACTATTTATGTGAAACTACTGGTAAACTGTATACATTTGTGTGTGGGCAATAGGAGAGAGACTTCCGGCTCCTCGGGCTGGTGCGAATATTTCAATGTTCCCAGGTGCCATACCGTTGGATTGTGGCACAACTTTCCGCGTCCCTCGCTCGCCGTGCTCGCTCGAAAACTATAGCCTAACCTAAAACCAATCCATCTTGCGTTAGTCATTCGACATTGAGGCGACTTATTTCAAATTTGGGATCGTGTCGGATCGGATGTGTGGTTCGACTAAATTTTTAGGAGCTAGCGGAGCGAGCGAGCAACGATCACAATTTCCAAGTTATACATATACCTTATATTGCCTTGCATATATTTCGTGTTATTACCTAATTTTGTCAGCCATTTCTGACATCACATTGCACTGTAGTATGCGGAAATAGTACTATTTATGTGAAACTATTCATAAACTGTAAACATTTGTCAGTAGGCAACAGGATAAAGACTTCCGGCTCCTCGGGCTGGTGCGAATATTTCAATGTCCCCGTGTGCCATACCGTTGGATTGTGGCACAACTTTCCGCGTCCCTCGCTCGCCGTGCTCGCTCGAAAACTATAGCCTAACCTGAAACCAATCCATCTTGCGTTCATTATTCGATATGGCGGCGACATATTTCGAATTTGCGAACGTGTCGGATCGGGTGTGAGGATGGACTAAATACTTACGAGCGAGCGGAGCGAGCGAGCAACGATCACAATTTCCAAGCTATACATATACCCTATATTGCCTTGCATATATTTCGTGTTATTACCTAATTTTGTCAGCCATTTCGGACATGACATTGCTCTGTAGTATGTGGAAATAGTACCATTTATGTGAAACTATTGGTAAACTATAAACATTTGTCAGTAGGCAATAGGATAAAGACTTCCGGCTCCTCGGGCTGGTGCGAATATTTCAATGTCCCCATCTGCCAAACCGTTGGATTGTGACACAACTTTCCGCGTCCCTGGCTCGCAGTGCTCGCTCGAAAACTATAGCCTAAACTAAAACCAATCCCTGTTGCGTTAGTCATTCGACATTGTGGCGACTTATTTCAAATTTGGGATCGTGTCGGATAGGATGTGAGGTTGGACTAAATTTTTAGGAGCGAGCGGAGCGAGCGTGCAACGATCACAATTTCCAAGTTACACATATACCTTATATTGCCTTGCATATATTTCGTGTTATTACCTAACTTTGTCAGCCATTTCTGACATCACATTGCACTTTACTATGTGCAAATAGTACTATTTATATGAAACTATTGGTAAACTGTAAACATTTGTCAGTAGGGAGTTCGATAAAGACTTCTGGCTCGTCGGGCTCGTGCGAATATTCCAATGTCCGTATGTGCCTAACCGATGGTTTGTGATACACCTTTACGCGTCCCTCGCTCGCTGCGCTCTCTCGAAAACTATAGCCTAACCTAAAACCAATCCATCTTGCGTTCATTATTCGATATGGTGGCGACTTATTTCAAATTTGCGAACGTGTCTGATCGGATGTGAGGTTGGACTAAATTGTTACGCGCGAGCGGAGCGAGCGAGCAACGATCACAATTTCCAAGCTATACATATACCTTATATTGCCTTGAATATATTTCGTGTTATTACCTAATTTTGTCAGCCATTTCGGACATCACATTGCTCTGTAGTATGTGGAAATAGTTCTATTTATGTGAAACTATTGGTAAACTGTAAACATTTGTCAGTAGGCAATAGGATAAAGACTTCCGTCTCCTCGGGCTGGTGCGAATATTTCAATGTCCCCATGTGCCAAACCGTTGGATTGTGATACACCTTTACGCGTCTCACGCCCGCTGCGGTCGCTCGAAAAGGATAGCCTAACCTGAAACCAATCCATCTTGCGTTCATTATTCGATATGGCGGCGACATATTTCGAATTTGAGAACGTGTCGGATCGGGTGTGAGGATGGACTAAATACTTACGAGCGAGCGGAGCGAGCGAGCAACTATCACGACTTCCAAGCTATACATATACCTTATATTGCCTTGCATATATTTCGTGTTATTACCTAATTTTGTCAGCCATTTCTGACATCACATTGCACTTTACTATGTGCAAATAGTACTATTTATATGAAACTATTGGTAAACTGTAAACATTTGTCAGTAGGCAATTCGATAAAGACTTCCGGCTCCTCGGGCTGGTGCGAATATTCCAATGTCCCCAGGTGCCATACCGTTGGATTGTGGCACAACTTTCCGCGTCCCTCGCTCGCCGTGCTCGCTCGAAAACTATAGCCTAACCTAAAACCAATCCATCTTGCGTTAGTCATTCGACATTGAGGCGACTTATTTCAAATTTGGGATCGTGTCGGATCGGATGTGTGGTTCGACTAAATTTTTAGGAGCTAGCGGAGCGAGCGAGCAACGATCACAATTTCCATGTTATACATATACCTTATATTGCCTTGCATATATTTCGTGTTATTACCTAATTTTGTCAGCCATTTCTGACATCACATTGCACTGTAGTATGCGGAAATAGTACTATTTATGTGAAACTATTCATAAACTGTAAACATTTGTCAGTAGGCAACAGGATAAAGAATTCCGGCTCCTCGGGCTGGTGCGAATATTTCAATGTTCCCATCTGCCAAACCGTTGGATTGTGACACAACTTTCCGCGTCCCTCGCTCGCAGTGCTCGCTCGAAAACTATAGCCTAAACTAAAACCAATCCCTGTTGCGTTAGTCATTCGACATTGTGGCGACTTATTTCAAATTTGGGATCGTGTCGGATAGGATGTGAGGTTGGAATAAATTTTTAGGAGCGAGCGGAGCGAGCGTGCAACGATCACAATTTCCAAGTTATACATATACCTTATATTGCCTTGCATATATTTCGTGTTATTACCTAATTTTGTCAGCCATTTCTGACATCACATTGCACTGTAGTATGCGGAAATAGTACTATTTATGTGAAACTATTCATAAACTGTAAACATTTGTCAGTAGGCAACAGCATAAAGACTTCCGGCTCCTCGGGCTGGTGCGAATATTTCAATGTCCCCGTGTGCAATACCGTTGGATTGTGGCACAACTATCCGCGTCCCTCGCTCGCCGTGCTCGCTCGAAAACTATAGCCTAACCTGAAACCTATCCATCTTGCGTTCATTATTCGATATGGCGGCGACATATTTCGAATTTGCGAACGTGTCGGATCGGGTGTGAGGATGGACTAAATACTTACGAGCGAGCGGAGCGAGCGAGCAACGATCACAATTTCCAAGCTATACATATACCTTATATTGCCTTGCATATATTTCGTGTTATTACCTAATTTTGTCAACCATTTCGGACATGACATTGCTCTGTAGTATGTGGAAATAGTACCATTTATGTGAAACTATTGGTAAACTATAAACATTTGTCAGTAGGCAATAGGATAAAGACTTCCGGCTCCTCGGGCTGGTGCGAATATTTCAATGTCCCCATCTGCCAAACCGTTGGATTGTGACACAACTTTCCGCGTTCCTGGCTCGCAGTGCTCGCTCGAAAACTATAGCCTAAACTAAAACCAATCCCTGTTGCGTTAGTCATTCGACATTGTGGCGACTTATTTCAAATTTGGGATCGTGTCGGATAGGATGTGAGGTTGGACTAAATTTTTAGGAGCGAGCGGAGCGAGCGAGCAACGATCACAATTTCCAAGCTATACATATACCTTATATTGCCTTGAATATATTTCGTGTTATTACCTAATTTTGTCAGCCATTTCGGACATCACATTGCTCTGTAGTATGTGGAAATAGTTCTATTTATGTGAAACTATTGGTAAACTGTAAACATTTGTCAGTAGGCAATAGGATAAAGACTTCCGTCTCATCGGGCTGGTGCGAATATTTCAATGTCCCCATGTGCCAAACCGTTGGATTGTGATACACCTTTACGCGTCTCACGCTCGCTGCGGTCGCTCGAAAAGTATAGCCTAACCTGAAACCAATCCATCTTGCGTTCATTATTCGATATGGCGGCGACATATTTCGAATTTGAGAACGTGTCGGATCGGGTGTGAGGATGGACTAAATACTTACGAGCGAGCGGAGCGAGCGAGCAACTATCACGACTTCCAAGCTATACATATACCTTATATTGCCTTGCATATATTTCGTGTTATTACCTAATTTTGTCAGCCATTTCTGACATCACATTGCACTTTACTATGTGCAAATAGTACTATTTATATGAAACTATTGGTAAACTGTAAACATTTGTAAGTAGGCAATTCGATAAAGACTTCCGGCTCCTCGGGCTGGTGCGAATATTTCAATGTCCCCAGGTGCCATACCGTTGGATTGTGGCACAACTTTCCGCGTCCCTCGCTCGCCGTGCTCGCTCGAAAACTATAGCCTAACCTAAAACCAATCCATCTTGCGTTCACTATTCGATATGGTGGCGACTTATTTCAAATTTGCGATCGTGTCTGATCGGATGTGAGGTTGGACTAAATTTTTACGAGCGAGCGGAGCGAGCGAGCAACGATCACAATTTCCAAGCTATACATATACCTTATATTGCCTTGAATATATTTCGTGTTATTACCTAATTTTGTCAGCCATTTCGGACATCACATTGCTCTGTAGTATGTGGAAATAGTTCTATTTATGTGAAACTATTGGTAAACTGTAAACATTTGTCAGTAGGCAATAGGATAAAGACTTCCGGCTCCTCGGGCTGGTGCGAATATTTCAATGTCCCCATGTGCCAAACCGTTGGATTGTAATACACCTTTACGCGTCTCACGCTCGCTGCGGTCGCTGGAAAAGTATAGCCTAACCTGAAACCAATCCATCTTGCGTTCATTATTCGATATGGCGGCGTCATATTTCGAATTTGAGAACGTGTCGGATCGGGTGTGAGGATGGACTAAATACTTACGAGCGAGCGGAGCGAGCGAGCAACTATCACGACTTCCAAGCTATACATATACCTTATATTGCCTTGCATATATTTCGTGTTATTACCTAATTTTGTCAGCCATTTCTGACATCACATTGCACTTTACTATGTACAAATAGTACTATTTATATGAAACTATTGGTAAACTGTAAACAGTTGTCAGTAGGCAATTCGATAAAGACTTCTGGCTCCTCGGGCTGGTGCGAATATTCCAATGTCCGTATGTGCCTAACCGTTGGTTTGTGATACACCTTTACGCGTCCCTCGCTCGCTGCGCTCTCTCGAAAACTATAGCCTAACCTAAAACCAAGCCATCTTGCGTTAGTCATTCGACATTGAGGCGACTTATTTCAAATTTGGGATCGTGTCGGATCGGATGTGTGGTTCGACTAAATTTTTAGGAGCTAGCGGAGCGAGCGAGCAACGATCACAATTTCCAAGTTATACATATACCTTATATTGCCTTGCATATATTTCGTGTTATTACCTAATTTTGTCAGCCATTTCTGACATCACATTGCACTGTAGTATGCGGAAATAGTACTATTTATGTGAAACTATTCATAAACTGTAAACATTTGTCAGTAGGCAACAGGATAAAGACTTCCGGCTCCTCGGGCTGGTGCGAATATTTCAATGTTCCCATCTGCCAAACCGTTGGATTGTGACACAACTTTCCGCGTCCCTCGCTCGCAGTGCTCGCTCGAAAACTATAGCCTAAACTAAAACCAATCCCTGTTGCGTTAGTCATTCGACATTGTGGCGACTTATTTCAAATTTGGGATCGTGTCGGATAGGATGTGAGGTTGGACTAAGTTTTTAGCAGCGAGCGGAGCGAGCGTGCAACGATCACAATTTCCAAGTTACACATATACCTTATATTGCCTTGCATATATTTCGTGTTATTACCTAATTTTGTCAGCCATTTCTGACATCACATTGCACTGTAGTATGCGGAAATAGTACTATTTATGTGAAACTATTCATGAACTGTAAACATTTGTCAGTAGGCAACAGCATAAAGACTTCCGGCTCCTCGGGCTGGTGCGAATATTTCAATGTCCCCGTGTGCCATACCGTTGGATTGTGGCACAACTATCCGCGTCCCTCGCTCGCCGTGCTCGCTCGAAAACTATAGCCTAACCTGAAACCAATCCATCTTGCGTTCATTATTCGATATGGCGGCGACATATTTCGAATTTGCGAACGTGTCGGATCGGGTGTGAGGATGGACTAAATACTTACGAGCGAGCGGAGCGAGCGAGCAACTATCACGACTTCCAAGCTATACATATACCTTATATTGCCTTGCATATATTTCGTGTTATTACCTAATTTTGTCAGCCATTTCTGACATCACATTGCACTTTACTATGTGCAAATAGTACTATTTATATGAAACTATTGGTAAACTGTAAACATTTGTCAGTAGGCAATTCGATAAAGACTTCTGGCTCCTCGGGCTGGTGCGAATATTCCAATGTCCGTATGTGCCTAACCGTTGGTTTGTGATACACCTTTACGCGTCCCTCGCTCGCTGCGCTCTCTCGAAAACTATAGCCTAACCTAAAACCAATCCATCTTGCGTTCATTATTCGATATGGTGGCGACTTATTTCAAATTTGCGAACGTGTCTGATCGGATGTGAGGTTGGACTAAATTTTTACGAGCGAGCGGAGCGAGCGAGCAACGATCACAATTTCCAAGCTATACATATACCTTATATTGCCTTGAATATATTTCGTGTTATTACCTAATTTTGTCAGCCATTTCGGACATCACATTGCTCTGTAGTATGTGGAAATAGTTCTATTTATGTGAAACTATTGGTAAACTGTAAACATTTGTCAGTAGGCAGTAGGATAAAGACTTCCGTCTCCTCGGGCTGGTGCGAATATTTCAATGTCCCCATGTGCCAAACCGTTGGATTGTGATACACCTTTACGCGTCTCACGCTCGCCGTGCTCGCTCGAAAACTATAGCCTAACCTGAAACCAATCCATCTTGCGTTCATTATTCGATATGGCGGCGACATATTTCGAATTTGAGAACGTGTCGGATCGGGCGTGAGGATGGACTAAATACTTACGAGCGAGCGGAGCGAGCGAGCAACTATCACGACTTCCAAGCTATACATATACCTTATATTGCCTTGCATATATTTCGTGTTATTACCTAATTTTGTCAGCCATTTCTGACATCACATTGCACTTTACTATGTGCAAATAGTACTATTTATATGAAACTATTGGTAAACTGTAAACATTTGTCAGTAGGCAATTCGATAAAGACTTCTGGCTCCTCGGGCTGGTGCGAATATTCCAATGTCCGTATGTGCCTAACCGTTGGTTTGTGATACACCTTTACGCGTCCCTCGCTCGCTGCGCTCTCTCGAAAACTATAGCCTAACCTAAAACCAATCCATGTTGCGTTCATTATTCGATATGGTGGCGACCTATTTCAAATTTGCGAACGTGTCTGATCGGATGTGAGGTTGGACTAAATTTTTACGAGCGAGCGGAGCGAGCGAGTAACGATCACAATTTCCAAGCTATACATATACCTTATATAGCCTTGCATATATTTCGTGTTATTACCTAATTTTGTCAGCCATTTCGGTCATGACATTGCTCTGTAGTATGTGGAAATAGTACTATTTATGTGAAACTACTGGTAAACTGTATACATTTGTGTGTGGGCAATAGGAGAGAGACTTCCGGCTCCTCGGGCTGGTGCGAATATTTCAATGTCCCCAGGTGCCATACCGTTGGATTGTGGCACAACTTTCCGCGTCCCTCGCTCGCCGTGCTCGCTCGAAAACTATAGCCTAACCTAAAACCAATCCATCTTGCGTTCATTATTCGATATGGCGGCGACATATTTCGAATTTGCGAACGTGTCGGATCGGGTGTGAGGATGGACTAAATACTTACGAGCGAGCGGAGCGAGCGAGCAACTATCACGACTTCCAAGCTATACATATACCTTATATTGCCTTGCATATATTTCGTGTTATTACCTAATTTTGTCAGCCATTTCTGACATCACATTGCACTTTACTATGTGCAAATAGTACTATTTATATGAAACTATTGGTAAACTGTAAACATTTGTCAGTAGGCAATTCGATAAAGACTTCTGGCTCCTCGGGCTGGTGCGAATATTCCAATGTCCCCAGGTGCCATACCGTTGGATTGTGGCACAACTTTCCGCGTCCCTCGCTCGCCGTGCTCGCTCGAAAACTATAGCCTAACCTAAAACCAATCCATCTTGCGTTAGTCATTCGACATTGAGGCGACTTATTTCAAATTTGGGATCGTGTCGGATCGGATGTGTGGTTCGACTAAATTTTTAGGAGCTAGCGGAGCGAGCGAGCAACGATCACAATTTCCAAGTTATACATATACCTTATATTGCCTTGCATATATTTCGTGTTATTACCTAATTTTGTCAGCCATTTCTGACATCACATTGCACTGTAGTATGCGGAAATAGTACTATTTATGTGAAACTATTCATAAACTGTAAACATTTGTCAGTAGGCAACAGGATAAAGACTTCCGGCTCCTCGGGCTGGTGCGAATATTTCAATGTTCCCATCTGCCAAACCGTTGGATTGTGACACAACTTTCCGCGTCCCTCGCTCGCAGTGCTCGCTCGAAAACTATAGCCTAAACTAAAACCAATCCCTGTTGCGTTAGTCATTCGACATTGTGGCGACTTATTTCAAATTTGGTATCGTGTCGGATAGGATGTGAGGTTGGACTAAGTTTTTAGGAGCGAGCGGAGCGAGCGTGCAACGATCACAATTTCCAAGTTACACATATACCTTATATTGCCTTGCATATATTTCGTGTTATTACCTAATTTTGTCAGCCATTTCTGACATCACATTGCACTGTAGTATGCGGAAATAGTACTATTTATGTGAAACTATTCATAAACTGTAAACATTTGTCAGTAGGCAACAGCATAAAGACTTCCGGCTCCTCGGGCTGGTGCGAATATTTCAATGTCCCCGTGTGCCATACCGTTGGATTGTGGCACAACTATCCGCGTCCCTCGCTCGCCGTGCTCGCTCGAAAACTATAGCCTAACCTGAAACCAATCCATCTTGCGTTCATTATTCGATATGGCGGCGACATATTTCGAATTTGCGAACGTGTCGGATCGGGTGTGAGGATGGACTAAATACTTACGAGCCAGCGGAGCGAGCGAGCAACTATCACGACTTCCAAGCTATACATATACCTTATATTGCCTTGCATTTATTTCGTGTTATTACCTAATTTTGTCAGCCATTTCTGACATCACATTGCACTTTACTATGTGCAAATAGTACTATTTATATGAAACTATTGGTAAACTGTAAACATTTGTCAGTAGGCAATTCGATAAAGACTTCTGGCTCCTCGGGCTGGTGCGAATATTCCAATGTCCGTATGTGCCTAACCGTTGGTTTGTGATACACCTTTACGCGTCCCTCGCTCGCTGCGCTCTCTCGAAAACTATAGTCTAACCTAAAACCAATCCATCTTGCGTTCATTATTCGAAATGGTGGCGACTTATTTCAAATTTGCGAACGTGTCTGATCGGATGTGAGGTTGAACTAAATTTTTACGAGCGAGCGGAGCGAGCGAGCAACGATCACAATTTCCAAGCTATACATATACCTTATATTGCCTTGAATATATTTCGTGTTATTACCTAATTTTGTCAGCCATTTCGGACATCACATTGCACTGTAGTATGCGGAAATAGTACTATTTATGTGAAACTATTCATAAACTGTAAACATTTGTCAGTAGGCAATAGGATAAAGACTTCCGGCTCCTCGGGCTGGTGCGAATATTTCAATGTTCCCATCTGCCAAACCGTTGGATTGTGACACAACTTTCCGCGTCCCTCGCTCGCAGTGCTCGCTCGAAAACTATTGCCTAAACTAAAACCAATCCCTGTTGCGTTAGTCATTCGACATTGTGGCGACTTATTTCAAATTTGGGATCGTGTCGGATAGGATGTGAGGTTGGACTAAATTTTTAGGAGCGAGCGGAGCGAGCGTGCAACGATCAAAATTTCCAAGATATACATATACCTTATATTGCCTTGCATATATTTCGTGTTATTACCTAATTTTGTCAGCCATTTCTGACATCACATTGCACTGTAGTATGCGGAAATAGTACTATTTATGTGAAACTATTCATAAACTGTAAACATTTGTCAGTAGGCAACAGGATAAAGACTTCCGGCTCCTCGTGCTGGTGCGAATATTTCAATGTCCCCGTGTGCCATACCGTTGGATTTTGGCACAACTTTCCGCGTCCCTCGCTCGCCGTGCTCGCTCGAAAACTATAGCCTAACCTGAAACCAATCCATCTTGCGTTCATTATTCGATATGGCGGCGACATATTTCGAATTTGCGAACGTGTCGGATCGGGTGTGAGGATGGACGAAATACTTACGAGCGAGCGGAGCGAGCGAGCAACTATCACGACTTCCAAGCTATACATATACCTTATATTGCCTTGCATATATTTCGTGTTATTACCTAATTTTGTCAGCCATTTTTGACATCACATTGCACTTTACTATGTGCAAATAGTACTATTTATATGAAACTATTGGTAAACTGTAAACATTTGTCAGTAGGCAATTCGATAAAGACTTCTGGCTCCTCGGGCTGGTGCGAATATTCCAATGTCCGTATGTGCCTAACCGTTGGTTTGTGATACACCTTTACGCGTCCCTCGCTCGCTGCGCTCTCTCGAAAACTATAGCCTAACCGAAAACCAATCCATCTTGCGTTAGTCATTTGACATTGAGGCGACTTATTTCAAATTTGGGATCGTGTCGGATCGGATGTGTGGCTCGACTAAATTTTTAGGAGCTAGCGGAGCGAGCGAGCAACGATCACAATTTCC
Organism: Bombus affinis; assembly: GCF_024516045.1. NCBI lineage: Eukaryota > Metazoa > Arthropoda > Insecta > Hymenoptera > Apidae > Bombus > Bombus affinis. The sequence continues at coordinate 62,863 of NW_026108987.1, read as the reverse complement.
AAGTTATACATATACCTTATATTGCCTTGCATATATTTCGTGTTGTTACCTAATTTTGACAGCCATTTCTGACATCACATTGCACTGTAGTATGCGGAAATAGTACTATTTATGTGAAACTATTCATAAACTGTAAACATTTGTCAGTAGGCAACAGGATAAAGACTTCCGGCTCCTCGGGCTGGTGCGAATATTTCAATGTTCCCATCTGCCAAACCGTTGGATTGTGACACAACTTTCCGCGTCCCTCGCTCGCAGTGCTCGCTCGAAAACTATAGCCTAAACTAAAACCAATCCCTGTTGCGTTAGTCATTCGACATTGTGGCGACTTATTTCAAATTTGGGATCGTGTCGGATAGGATGTGAGGTTGGACTAAATTTTTAGGAGCTAGCGCAGCGAGCGAGCAACGATCACAATTTCCAAGTTATACATATACCTTATATTGCCTTGCATATATTTCGTGTTATTACCTAATTTTGTCAGCCATTTCTGACATCACATTGCACTGTAGTATGCGGAAATAGTACTATTTATGTGAAACTATTCATAAACTGTAAACATTTGTCAGTAGGCAATAGGATAAAGACTTCCGGCTCCTCGGGCTGGTGCCAATATTTCAATGTTCCCATCTGCCAAACCGTTGGATTGTGGCACAACTTTCCGCATCCCTCGCTCGCCGTGCTCGCTAGAAAACTATAGCCTAACCTGAAACCAATCCATCTTGCATTCATTATTCGATATGGCGGCGACATATTTCGAATTTGCGAACGTGTCGGATCGGGTGTGTGGATGGACTAAATACTTACGAGCGAGCGGAGCGAGCGAGCAACTATCACGACTTCCAAGCTATACATATACCTTATATTGCCTTGCATATATTTCGTGTTATTACCTAATTTTGTCAGCCATTTCGGACATCACATTGCTCTGTAGTATGTGGAAATAGTACTATTTATGTGAAAGTATTCATAAACTGTATACATTTGTCAGTAGGCAATTCGATAACGACTTTCGGCTCCTCGGGCTGGTGCGAATATTTCAATGTTCGTATGTGCCAAACCGTTGGTTTGTGGCACACATTTTGGCGTCTCTCGCTCGCTGCGCTCGCTCGAAAACTATAGCCTAACCTAAAACCAATCCATCTTGAGTTCATTATTCGATATGGTGGCGACTTATTGCAAATTTGGGAACGTGTCGGATCGGATGTGAGGTTGGACTAAATTTTTACGAGCGAGCGGAGCGAGTGAGCAACGATCACAATTTCCAAGTTATACATATACCTTATATTGCCTTGCATATATTTCGTGTTATTACCTAATTTTGTCAGCCATTTCTGACATCACATTGCACTGTAGTATGCGGAAATAGAACTATTTATGTGAAACTATTCATTAACTGTAAACATTTGTCAGTAGGCAATAGCATAAAGACTTCCGGCTCCTCGGGCTGGTGCGAATGTTTCTGTGTCCGTATGTGCCTAACCGTTGGTTTGTGATACACCTTTACGCGTCCGTCGCTCGCTGCGCACTCTCGAAAACTATAGCCTAACCTAAAACCAATCCACCTTGCGTTCATTATTCGATATGGTGGCGACTTATTTCAAATTTGGGAACGTGTCGGATCGGATGTGAGGATGGACTGAATATTTACGAGCGAGGGGAGCGAGCGAGCAACGATCACAATTTCCAAGCTATACATATACCTTATATTGCCTTGCATATATTTCGTGTTATTACCTAATTTTGTCAGCCATTTCTGACATCACATTGCACTGTAGTATGCGGAAATAGAACTATTTATGTGAAACTATTCATTAACTGTAAACATTTGTCAGTAGGCAATAGCATAAAGACTTCCGGCTCCTCGGGCTGGTGCGAATGTTTCAATGTCCGTATGTGCCAAACCGTTGGTTTGCGACACACCATTACGCGTCTCTCGATCGCTGCGCTCGCTCGAAAGCTATAGACTAATCTATAACCAATCCATCTTGCGTTCATTATTCGATATGGTGGCGACATATTTCAAATTTGCGAACGTGTCGGATCTGTTGTGAGGTTGGACTTGATTTTTACGAGCGAGCGAAGCGATCGAGCAGCGATCACAATTTCCAAGCTATACATATACCTTATATTGCCTTGCACATATTTCGTGTTAGTACCTAATTTTGTCAGCCATTTCGGACATCACATTGCACTGTACTATGTGGAAATAGTACTATTTATGTGAAACTACTGGTAAATTCTATACATTTGTCAGTGGGCAATAGGATAGAGACTTCCGGCTCCTCGGGCCGGTGCGAATATTTCAATGTCACCATGTGCCATACCGTTGGATTGTGGCACAACATTCCGCGTCCCTCGCTCGCCGTGCTCGCTCGAAAACTATAGCCTAACCTGAAACCAATCCATCTTGCGTTCATTATTCGATATGGCGGCGACTTATGTCAAATTTGGGAACGTGTCGGATCGGATGTGAGGATGGACTAAATATTTACGAGCGCGCGCAGCGAGCGAGCAACGATCACAATTTCCAAGCTATACATATACCTTATTTTGCCTTGCATATATTTCGTGTTATTACCTAATTTTGTCAGCCATTTCGGACATCACATTGCTCTGTAGTATGTGGAAATAGTACTATTTATGTGAAACTATTGGTAAACAGTAAACATTTGTCCGTAGGCAATAGGATAAAGACTTCCGGCTCCTCGGAGTGGTGCGAATATTTCAATGTCCCCATGTGCCAAACCGTTGGATTGTGACACACATCTCCGCGTCCCTCGCTCGCCGTGATCGCTCGAAAGCTATAGCCTAACCTAAAACCAATCCATCTTGCGTTCATTATTCGATATGGTGGCGTCTTATTTCAAATTTGGGAACGTGTCGGATCGGATGTGAGGATGGACTAAATATTTACGAGCAAGGGGAGCGAGCGAGCAACGATCACAGTTTCCAAGTTATACATATACCTTATATTGCGTTGCATATATTTCGTGTTATTACCTAATTTTGTCAGCCATTTCTGACATCACATTGCACTGTAGTATGCGGAAATAGTACTATTTATGTGAAACTATTCATAAACTGTAAACAATTGTCAGTAGGCAACAGCATAAAACTTCCGGCTCCTCGGGCTGGTGCGAATGTTTCAATGTCCGTATGTGCCAAACCGTTGGTTTGTGACACACCATTACGCGTCTCTCGATCGCTGCGCTCGCTCGAAAGCTATAGCCGAACCTATAACCAATCCATCTTGCGTTCATTATTCGATATGGTGGCGACATATTTCAAATTTGCGAACGTGTCGGATCGGTTGTGAGGCTGGACTAGATTTTTACGTGCGAGCGAAGCGAGCGAGCAGCGATCACAATTTCCAAGCTATACATATACCTTATATTGCCTTGCACATATTTCGTGTTAGTACCTAATTTTGTCAGCCATTTCGGACATCACATTGCACTGTAGTATGTGGAAATAGTACTATTTATGTGAAACTATTCATAAACTGTATACATTTGTCAGTAGGCAATAGCATAAAGACTTCCGGCTACTCGGGCTGGTGCGAATGTTTCAATGTCCGTATGTGCCAAACCGTTGGTTTGTGACACACCATTACGCGTCTCTCGATCGCTGCGCTCGCTCGAAAGCTATAGCCTAACCTATAACCAATCCATCTTGCGTTCATTATTCGATATGGTGGCGACATATTTCAAATTTGCGAACGTGTCGGATCGGTTGTGAGGTTGGACTGGATGTTTACGAGCGAGCGAAGCGAGCGAGCAGCGATCACAATTTCCAAGCTATACATATACCTTATATTGCCTTGCACATATTTCGTGTTAGTACCTAATTTTGTCAGCCATTTCGGACATCACATTGCACTGTAGTATGTGGAAATAGTACTATTTATGTGAAACTATTCATAAACTGTATACATTTGTCAGTAGGTAATTCGGTAAAGACTTCCGGCACCTCGGGCTGGTGCGAATATTTCAATGTCCGTATGTGCCAAACCGTTGGTTTGTGATACACCTTTACGCGTCCCTCGCTCGCTGCGCTCGCTCGAAAACTAAAGCCTAACCTAAAACGTATCCATCTTGCGTTCATTATTCGATATGGTGGCGACTTATTTCAAATTTGCGAACGTGTCTGATGGGATGTGAGCTTGGACTAAATTTTTACGAGCGAGCGGAGCGAGCGTGCAACGATCACAATTTCCAAGCTATTCATATACCTTATGTTGCCTTGCATATATTTCGTGCTATTACCTAATTTTGTCAGCCATTTCGGACATGACATTCCTCTGTAGTATGTGGAAATAGTACTATTTATGTGAAACTATTGGTAAACTATAAACATTTGTCAGTAGGCAATAGGATAAAGACTTCCGGCTCCTCGGGCTGGTGCGAATATTTCAATGTCCACATCTGCCAAACCGTTGGATTGTCACACAACTTTCCGCGTCCCTCGCTCGCAGTGCTCGCTCGAAAACTATAGCCTAAACTAAAACCAATCCCTGTTGCGTTAGTCTTTCGACATTGAGGCGACTTATATCAAATTTGGGATCGTGTCGGATCGGATGTGAGGTTGGACTAAATTTTTACGAGCGAGCGGAGCGAGCGAGCAACGATCACAACTTCCAAGCTATACATATACCTTATATTGCCTAGCATACATTTCGTGTTATTACCTAATTTTGTCAGCCATTTCGGACATCACATTGCTCTGTAGTATGTGGAAATAGTACTATTTACGTGAAACTATTGGTAAACTATAAACATTTGTCAGTAGGCAATAGGATAAATACATCCGGCTCCTCGGGCTGGTGCGAATATTTCAATGTTCCCATCTGCCAAACCGTTGGATTGTGACACAACTTTCCGCGTCCCTCGCTCGCAGTGCTCGCTCGAAAACTATAGCCTAAACTAAAACCAATCCCTGTTGCGTTAGTCATTCGACATTGTGGCGACATATTTCAAATTTGGGATCGTGTCGGATCGGATGTGAGGTTGGACTAAATTTTTAGGAGCGAGCGGAGCGAGCTAGCAACGATCACAATTTGGAAGTTATACATATACCTTATATTGCCTTGCATATATTTCGTGTTATTACCTAATTTTGTCAACCATTTCTGACATCACATTGCACTTTACTATGTGCAAATAGTACTATTTATATGAAACTATTCATAAACTGTAAACATTTGAAAGTAGGCAATAGCATAAAGTCTTCCGGCTCCTCGGGCTGGTGCAAATGTTTCAATGTCCGTATGTGCCAAACCGTTGGTTTGTGACACACCATTACGCGTCTCTCGATCGCTGCGCTCGCTCGAAAGCTATAGCCTAATCTATAACCAATCCATCTTGCGTTCATTATTCGATATGGTGGCGACATATTTCAAATTTGCGAAAGTGTCGGATCTGTTGTTAGGTTGGACTTGATTTTTACGAGCGACGCGAGCGAGCAGCGATCACAATTTCCAAGCTATACATATACCTTATATTGCCTTGCACATATTTCGTGTTAGTACCTAATTTTGTCAGCCATTTCGGACATCACATTGCGCTTTACTATGTGCAAATAGTACTATTTATATGAAACTATTGCTAAACTGTAAACATTTGTCAGTAGGCAATTCGATAAAGACTTCTGGCTCCTCGAGCTGGTGCGAATATTCCAATGTCCGTATGTGCCTAACCGTTGGTTTGTGATACACCTTTACGCGTCCCTCGCTCGGAGCGCTCTCTCGAAAACTATAGCCTAACCTAAAACCAATCCATCTTGCGTTCATTATTCGATATGGTGGCGACTTATTTCAAATTTGCGAACGTGTCTGATCGGATGTGAGGTTGGACTAAATTTTTACGAGCGAGCGGAGCGAGCGAGCAACGATCACAATTTCCAAGCTATACATATACCTTATATTGCCTTGAATATATTTCGTGTTATTACCTAATTTTGTCAGCCATTTCGGACATCACATTGCACTGTAGTATGCGGAAATAGTACTATTTATGTGAAACTATTCATAAACTGTAAACATTTGTCAGTAGGCAATAGGATAAAGACTTCCGGCTCCTCGGGCTGGTGCGAATATTTCAATGTTCCCATCTGCCAAACCGTTGGATTGTGACACAACTTTCCGCGTCCCTCGCTCGCAGTGCTCGCTCGAAAACTATTGCCTAAACTAAAACCAATCCCTGTTGCGTTAGTCATTCGACATTGTGGCGACTTATTTCAAATTTGGGATCGTGTCGGATAGGATGTGAGGTTGGACTAAATTTTTAGGAGCGAGCGGAGCGAGCGTGCAACGATCAAAATTTCCAAGATATACATATACCTTATATTGCCTTGCATATATTTCGTGTTATTACCTAATTTTGTCAGCCATTTCTGACATCACATTGCACTGTAGTATGCGGAAATAGTACTATTTATGTGAAACTATTCATAAACTGTAAACATTTGTCAGTAGGCAACAGGATAAAGACTTCCGGCTCCTCGTGCTGGTGCGAATATTTCAATGTCCCCGTGTGCCATACCGTTGGATTTTGGCACAACTTTCCGCGTCCCTCGCTCGCCGTGCTCGCTCGAAAACTATAGCCTAACCTGAAACCAATCCATCTTGCGTTCATTATTCGATATGGCGGCGACATATTTCGAATTTGCGAACGTGTCGGATCGGGTGTGAGGATGGACGAAATACTTACGAGCGAGCGGAGCGAGCGAGCAACTATCACGACTTCCAAGCTATACATATACCTTATATTGCCTTGCATATATTTCGTGTTATTACCTAATTTTGTCAGCCATTTTTGACATCACATTGCACTTTACTATGTGCAAATAGTACTATTTATATGAAACTATTGGTAAACTGTAAACATTTGTCAGTAGGCAATTCGATAAAGACTTCTGGCTCCTCGGGCTGGTGCGAATATTCCAATGTCCGTATGTGCCTAACCGTTGGTTTGTGATACACCTTTACGCGTCCCTCGCTCGCTGCGCTCTCTCGAAAACTATAGCCTAACCGAAAACCAATCCATCTTGCGTTAGTCATTTGACATTGAGGCGACTTATTTCAAATTTGGGATCGTGTCGGATCGGATGTGTGGCTCGACTAAATTTTTAGGAGCTAGCGGAGCGAGCGAGCAACGATCACAATTTCCAAGTTATACATATACCTTATATTGCCTTGCATATATTTCGTGTTGTTACCTAATTTTGACAGCCATTTCTGACATCACATTGCACTGTAGTATGCGGAAATAGTACTATTTATGTGAAACTATTCATAAACTGTAAACATTTGTCAGTAGGCAACAGGATAAAGACTTCCGGCTCCTCGGGCTGGTGCGAATATTTCAATGTTCCCATCTGCCAAACCGTTGGATTGTGACACAACTTTCCGCGTCCCTCGCTCGCAGTGCTCGCTCGAAAACTATAGCCTAAACTAAAACCAATCCCTGTTGCGTTAGTCATTCGACATTGTGGCCACTTATTTCAAATTTGGGATCGTGTCGGATAGGATGTGAGGTTGGACTAAATTTTTAGGAGCTAGCGCAGCGAGCGAGCAACGATCACAATTTCCAAGTTATACATATACCTTATATTGCCTTGCATATATTTCGTGTTATTACCTAATTTTGTCAGCCATTTCTGACATCACATTGCACTGTAGTATGCGGAAATAGTACTATTTATGTGAAACTATTCATAAACTGTAAACATTTGTCAGTAGGCAATAGGATAAAGACTTCCGGCTCCTCGGGCTGGTGCCAATATTTCAATGTTCCCATCTGCCAAACCGTTGGATTGTGGCACAACTTTCCGCATCCCTCGCTCGCCGTGCTCGCTAGAAAACTATAGCCTAAGCTGAAACCAATCCATCTTGCATTCATTATTCGATATGGCGGCGACATATTTCGAATTTGCGAACGTGTCGGATCGGGTGTGTGGATGGACTAAATACTTACGAGCGAGCGGAGCGAGCGAGCAACTATCACGACTTCCAAGCTATACATATACCTTATATTGCCTTGCATATATTTCGTGTTATTACCTAATTTTGTCAGCCATTTCGGACATCACATTGCTCTGTAGTATGTGGAAATAGTACTATTTATGTGAAAGTATTCATAAACTGTATACATTTGTCAGTAGGCAATTCGATAACGACTTTCGGCTCCTCGGGCTGGTGCGAATATTTCAATGTTCGTATGTGCCAAACCGTTGGTTTGTGGCACACATTTTGGCGTCTCTCGCTCGCTGCGCTCGCTCGAAAACTATAGCCTAACCTAAAACCAATCCATCTTGAGTTCATTATTCGATATGGTGGCGACTTATTGCAAATTTGGGAACGTGTCGGATCGGATGTGAGGTTGGACTAAATTTTTACGAGCGAGCGGAGCGAGTGAGCAACGATCACAATTTCCAAGTTATACATATACCTTATATTGCCTTGCATATATTTCGTGTTATTACCTAATTTTGTCAGCCATTTCTGACATCACATTGCACTGTAGTATGCGGAAATAGAACTATTTATGTGAAACTATTCATAAACTGTAAACATTTGTCAGTAGGCAATAGCATAAAGACTTCCGGCTCCTCGGGCTGGTGCGAATGTTTCTGTGTCCGTATGTGCCTAACCGTTGGTTTGTGATACACCTTTACGCGTCCCTCGCTCGCTGCGCACTCTCGAAAACTATAGCCTAACCTAAAACCAATCCACCTTGCGTTCATTATTTGATATGGTGGCGACTTATTTCAAATTTGGGAACGTGTCGGATCGGATGTGAGGATGGACTGAATATTTACGAGCGAGGGGAGCGAGCGAGCAACGATCACAATTTCCAAGCTATACATATACCTTATATTGCCTTGCATATATTTCGTGTTATTACCTAATTTTGTCAGCCATTTCTGACATCACATTGCACTGTAGTATGCGGAAATAGTACTATTTATGTGAAACTATTCATAAACTGTAAACATTTGTCAGTAGGCAATAGGATAAAGACTTCCGGCTCCTCGGGCTGGTGCGAATGTTTCAATGTCCGTATGTGCCAAACCGTTGGTTTGCGACACACCATTACGCGTCTCTCGATCGCTGCGCTCGCTCGAAAGCTATAGACTAATCTATAACCAATCCATCTTGCGTTCATTATTCGATATGGTGGCGACATATTTCAAATTTGCGAACGTGTCGGATCTGTTGTGAGGTTGGACTTGATTTTTACGAGCGAGCGAAGCGATCGAGCAGCGATCACAATTTCCAAGCTATACATATACCTTATATTGCCTTGCACATATTTCGTGTTAGTACCTAATTTTGTCAGCCATTTCGGACATCACATTGCACTGTACTATGTGGAAATAGTACTATTTATGTGAAACTACTGGTAAATTCTATACATTTGTCAGTGGGCAATAGGATAGAGACTTCCGGCTCCTCGGGCCGGTGCGAATATTTCAATGTCACCATGTGCCATACCGTTGGATTGTGGCACAACATTCCGCGTCCCTCGCTCGCCGTGCTCGCTCGAAAACTATAGCCTAACCTGAAACCAATCCATCTTGCGATCATTATTCGATATGGCGGCGACATATTTCGAATTTGCGAACGTGTCGGATCGGGTGTGAGGTTGGACAAAATTTTTATGAGCGAGCGGAGCGAGCGAGTAACGATCATAATTTCCAAGCTATACATATACCTTATATTGCCTTGCATATATTTCGTGTTATTACCTAATTTTGTCAGCCATTTCTGACATCACATTGCACCGTGGTATGCGGAAATAGAACTATTTATGTGAAACTATTCATAAACTGTAAACATTTGTCAGTAGGCAATAGCAAAGAGACTTCCGGCTCCTCGGGCTGGTGCGAATGTTTCAATGTCCGTATGTGCCAAACCGTCGGTTTGTGACAGACCTCTCCGCGTCCCTCGTTCGCCGTGCTCGCTCGAAAGCTATAACTTAACCTAAAACCAATCCCTCTTGCTTTAGTCATTCGACATAGAGGCGACTTATGTCAAATTTGGGAACGTGTCGGATCGGATGTGAGGATGGACTAAATATTTACGAGCGAGCGCAGCGAGCGAGCAACGATCACAATTTCCAAGCTATACATATACCTTATTTTGCCTTGCATATATTTCGTGTTATTACCTAATTTTGTCAGCCATTTCGGACATCACATTGCTCTGTAGTATGTGGAAATAGTACTATTTATGTGAAACTATTGGTAAACAGTAAACATTTGTCCGTAGGCAATAGGATAAAGACTTCCGGCTCCTCGGAGTGGTGCGAATATTTCAATGTCCCCATGTGCCAAACCGTTGGATTGTGACACACATCTCCGCGTCCCTCGCTCGCCGTGATCGCTCGAAAGCTATAGCCTAACCTAAAACCAATCCATCTTGCGTTCATTATTCGATATGGTGGCGTCTTATTTCAAATTTGGGAACGTGTCGGATCGGATGTGAGGATGGACTAAATATTTACGAGCAAGGGGAGCGAGCGAGCAACGATCACAGTTTCCAAGTTATACATATACCTTATATTGCGTTGCATATATTTCGTGTTATTACCTAATTTTGTCAGCCATTTCTGACATCACATTGCACTGTAGTATGCGGAAATAGTACTATTTATGTGAAACTATTCATAAACTGTAAACAATTGTCAGTAGGCAATAGCATAAAACTTCCGGCTCCTCGGGCTGGTGCGAATGTTTCAATGTCCGTATGTGCCAAACCGTTGGTTTGTGACACACCATTACGCGTCTCTCGATCGCTGCGCTCGCTCGAATGCTATAGCCTAACCTATAACCAATCCATCTTGCGTTCATTATTCGATATGGTGGCGACATATTTCAAATTTGCGAACGTGTCGGATCGGTTGTGAGGCTGGACTAGATTTTTACGTGCGAGCGAAGCGAGCGAGCAGCGATCACAATTTCCAAGCTATACATATACCTTATATTGCCTTGCACATATTTCGTGTTAGTACCTAATTTTGTCAGCCATTTCGGACATCACATTGCACTGTAGTATGTGGAAATAGTACTATTTATGTGAAACTATTCATAAACTGTATACATTTGTCAGTAGGTAATTCGGTAAAGACTTCCGGCACCTCGGGCTGGTGCGAATATTTCAATGTCCGTATGTGCCAAACCGTTGGTTTGTGATACACCTTTACGCGTCCCTCGCTCGCTGCGCTCGCTCGAAAACTAAAGCCTAACCTAAAACGTATCCATCTTGCGTTCATTATTCGATATGGTGGCGACTTATTTCAAATTTGCGAACGTGTCTGATGGGATGTGAGCTTGGACTAAATTTTTACGAGCGAGCGGAGCGAGCGTGCAACGATCACAATTTCCAAGCTATTCATATACCTTATGTTGCCTTGCATATATTTCGTGCTATTACCTAATTTTGTCAGCCATTTCGGACATGACATTCCTCTGTAGTATGTGGAAATAGTACTATTTATGTGAAACTATTGGTAAACTATAAACATTTGTCAGTAGGCAATAGGATAAAGACTTCCGGCTCCTCGGGCTGGTGCGAATATTTCAATGTCCACATCTGCCAAACCGTTGGATTGTCACACAACTTTCCGCGTCCCTCGCTCGCAGTGCTCGCTCGAAAACTATAGCCTAAACTAAAACCAATCCCTGTTGCGTTAGTCTTTCGACATTGAGGCGACTTATATCAAATTTGGGATCGTGTCGGATCGGATGTGAGGTTGGACTAAATTTTTACGAGCGAGCGGAGCGAGCGAGCAACGATCACAACTTCCAAGCTATACATATACCTTATATTGCCTAGCATACATTTCGTGTTATTACCTAATTTTGTCAGCCATTTCGGACATCACATTGCTCTGTAGTATGTGGAAATAGTACTATTTACGTGAAACTATTGGTAAACTATAAACATTTGTCAGTAGGCAATAGGATAAATACATCCGGCTCCTCGGGCTGGTGCGAATATTTCAATGTTCCCATCTGCCAAACCGTTGGATTGTGACACAACTTTCCGCGTCCCTCGCTCGCAGTGCTCGCTCGAAAACTATAGCCTAAACTAAAACCAATCCCTGTTGCGTTAGTCATTCGACATTGTGGCGACATATTTCAAATTTGGGATCGTGTCGGATCGGATGTGAGGTTGGACTAAATTTTTAGGAGCGAGCGGAGCGAGCTAGCAACGATCACAATTTGGAAGTTATACATATACCTTATATTGCCTTGCATATATTTCGTGTTATTACCTAATTTTGTCAACCATTTCTGACATCACATTGCACTTTACTATGTGCAAATAGTACTATTTATATGAAACTATTCATAAACTGTAAACATTTGAAAGTAGGCAATAGCATAAAGTCTTCCGGCTCCTCGGGCTGGTGCAAATGTTTCAATGTCCGTATGTGCCAAACCGTTGGTTTGTGACACACCATTACGCGTCTCTCGATCGCTGCGCTCGCTCGAAAGCTATAGCCTAATCTATAACCAATCCATCTTGCGTTCATTATTCGATATGGTGGCGACATATTTCAAATTTGCGAAAGTGTCGGATCTGTTGTTAGGTTGGACTTGATTTTTACGAGCGACGCGAGCGAGCAGCGATCACAATTTCCAAGCTATACATATACCTTATATTGCCTTGCACATATTTCGTGTTAGTACCTAATTTTGTCAGCCATTTCGGACATCACATTGCGCTTTACTATGTGCAAATAGTACTATTTATATGAAACTATTGCTAAACTGTAAACATTTGTCAGTAGGCAATTCGATAAAGACTTCTGGCTCCTCGAGCTGGTGCGAATATTCCAATGTCCGTATGTGCCTAACCGTTGGTTTGTGATACACCTTTACGCGTCCCTCGCTCGGAGCGCTCTCTCGAAAACTATAGCCTAACCTAAAACCAATCCATCTTGCGTTCATTATTCGATATGGTGGCGACTTATTTCAAATTTGCGAACGTGTCTGATCGGATGTGAGGTTGGACTAAATTTTTACGAGCGAGCGGAGCGAGCGAGCAACGATCACAATTTCCAAGCTATACATGTACCTTATATTGCCTTTCATATATTTCGTGTTATTACCTAATTTTGTCAGCCATTTCGGACATCACATTGCTCTGTAGTATGTGGAAATAGTTCTATTTATGTGATACTATTGGTAAACTGTAAACATTTGTCAGTAGGCAATAGGATAAAGACTTCCGGCTCCTCGGGCTGGTGCGAATATTTCAATGTCGCCATCTGCCAAACCGTTGGATTGTGACACAACTTTCCGCGTCCCTCGCTCGCAGTACTCGCTCAAAAACTATAGCCTAAACTAAAACCAATCCCTGTTGCGTTAGTCATTCGACATTGAGGCGACTTATTTCAAATATGGGATCGTGTCGGATCGGATGTGAGGTTGGACTAAATTTTTAGAAGCGAGCGGAGCGACCGAGCAACGATCACAATTTCCAAGTTATACATATACCTTATATTGCCTTGCATATATTTCGCGTTATTACCTAATTTTGTCAGCCATTTCTGACATCACATTGCACTGTAGTATGCGGAAATAGTACTATTTATGTGAAACTATTCATAAACTGTATACATTTGTCAGTAGGCAATAGCATAAAGACTTCCGGCTCCTCGGGCTGGTGCGAATGTTCCAATGTCCGTATGTGCCAAACCGTTGGTTTGTGACACAACTTTCCGCGTCCCTCGCTCGCCGTGCTCGCTCGAAAACTATAGCCTAACGTAAAACCAATCCATCTTGCTTTCATTATTCGATATGGCGGCGACATATTTCGAATTTGCGAACTTGTCGGATCGGGTGTGAGGATGGAATAAATATTTACGAGCGAGCGGAGCGAGCGAGCAACTATCACAATTTCCAAGCTATACATATACCTTATATTGCCTTGCATATATTTCGTGTTATTACCTAATTTTGTCAGCCATTTCTGACATCACATTGCACTTTACTATATGCAAATAGAACTACTTATATGAAACTATTGGTAAACTGTAAACATTTGTCAGTAGGCAATTAGATAAGGACTTCTGGCTCCTCGGGCTGGTGCGAATACTCCAATGTCCGTATGTGGCTAACCGTTGGTTTGTGATACACCTTTACGCGTCCCTCGCTCGCTGCGCTCGCTCGAAAACTATAGCCTAAAATAAAACCAATCCATCTTGCGTTCATTATTCGATATGGTGGCGACTTATTTCAATTTTGCGAACGTGTCTGATCGGATGTGAGGATGGACTAAATTTTTACGAGCGAGCGGAGCGAGCCAGCAACGATCACAAGTTCCAAGCTATAGATATACCTTATATTGCCTTGCATATATTTCGTGTTATTACCTAATTTTGTCAGCCATTTCGGACATCACATTGCTCTGTAGTATGTGCAAATAGTACTACTTATATGACACTATTGGTAAACTGTAAACATTTGTCAGTAGGCAATTCGATAAAAACTTCTGGCTCCTCGGGCTGGTGCGAATATTTCAATGTCCGAATGTGCCAAACCGTTGGTTTGTGATACACCTTTACGCGTCCCTCGCTCGCTGCGCTCTCTCGAAAACTATAGCCTAACCTAAAACCAATCCATCTTGCGTGCATTATTCGATATGGTGGCGACTTATTTCAAATTTGCGAACGTGTCTGATCGGATGTGAGGTTGGACTAAATTTTTTCGAGCGAGCGGAGCGAGAGAGCAACGATCACAATTTCCAAGCTATACATATACCTTATATTGCCTTGCATATATTTCGTGTTATTACCTAATTTTGTCAGCCATTTCGGACATGAGATTGCTCTGTAGTATCTGGAAATAGTAATATTTATATGAAACTATTCATAAACTGTAACCATTTGTCAATAGGCAATTAGATAAGGACTTCTGGCTCCTCGGGCTGGTGCGAATACTCCAATGTCCGTATGTGGCTAACCGTTGGTTTGTGATACACCTTTACGCGTCCCTCGCTCGCTGCGCTCGCTCGAAAACTATAGCCTAAAATAAAACCAATCCATCTTGCGTTCATTATTCGATATGGTGGCGACTTATTTCAAATTTGCGAACGTGTCTGATCGGATGTGAGGATGGACTAAATTTTTACGAGCGAGCGGAGCGAGCGAGCCACGGTCACAATTTCCAAGCTATACATATACCTTATATTGCCTTGCATATATTTCGTGTTATTACCTAATTTTGTCAGCCATTTCGGACATCACATTGCTCCTGTAGTATGTGGAAATAGTTCTATTTATGTGAAACTATGGTAAACTGTAAACATTTGTCAGTAGGCAATAGGGATGAAGACTTCCGGCTCCTCGTGCTGGTGCGAATATTTCAATGTCCCCGTGTGCCATACCGTTGGATTTTGGCACAACTTTCCGCGTCCCTCGCTCGCCGTGCTCGCTCGAAAACTATAGCCTAACCTGAAACCAATCCATCTTGCGTTCATTATTCGATATGGCTGCGACATATTTCGAATTTGCGAACGTGTCGGATCGGGTGTGAGGATGGACGAAATACTTACGAGCGAGCGGAGCGAGCGAGCAACTATCACGACTTCCAAGCTATACATATACCTTATATTGCCTTGCATATATTTCGTGTTATTACCTAATTTTGTCAGCCATTTTTGACATCACATTGCACTTTACTATGTGCAAATAGTACTATTTATATGAAACTATTGGTAAACTGTAAACATTTGTCAGTAGGCAATTCGATAAAGACTTCTGGCTCCTCGGGCTGGTGCGAATATTCCAATGTCCGTATGTGCCTAACCGATGGTTTGTGATACACCTTTACGCGTCCCTCGCTCGCTGCGCTCTCTCGAAAACTATAGCCTAACCGAAAACCAATCCATCTTGCGTTAGTCATTCGACATTGAGGCGACTTATTTCAAATTTGGGATCGTGTCGGATCGGATGTGTGGTTCGACTAAATTTTTAGGAGCTAGCGGAGCGAGCGAGCAACGATCACAATTTCCAAGTTATACATATACCTTATATTGCCTTGCATATATTTCGTGTTATTACCTAAATTTGACAGCCATTTCTGACATCACATTGCACTGTAGTATGCGGAAATAGTACTATTTATGTGAAACTATTCATAAACTGTAAACATTTGTCAGTAGGCAACAGGATAAAGACTTCCGGCTCCTCGGGCTGGTGCGAATATTTCAATGTTCCCATCTGCCAAACCGTTGGATTGTGACACAACCTTTCCGCGTCCCTCGCTCGCAGTGCTCGCTCGAAAACTATAGCCTAAACTAAAACCAATCCCTGTTGCGTTAGTCATTCGACATTGTGGCGACTTATTTCAAATTTGGGATCGTGTCGATAGGATGTGAGGTTGGACTAAATTTTTAGGAGCTAGCGCAGCGAGCGAGCAACGATCACAATTTCCAAGTTATACATATACCTTATATTGCCTTGCATATATTTCGTGTTATTACCTAATTTTGTCAGCCATTTCTGACATCACATTGCACTGTAGTATGCGGAAATAGTACTATTTATGTGAAACTATTCATAAACTGTAAACATTTGTCAGTAGGCAATAGGATAAAGACTTCCGGCTCCTCGGGCTGGTGCGAATATTTCAATGTTCCCATCTGCCAAACCGTTGGATTGTGGCACAACTTTCCGCATCCCTCGCTCGCCGTGCTCGCTAGAAAACTATAGCCTAACCTGAAACCAATCCATCTTGCATTCATTATTCGATATGGCGGCGACATATTTCGAATTTGCGAACGTGTCGGATCGGGTGTGTGGATGGACTAAATACTTACGAGCGAGCGGAGCGAGCGAGCAACTATCACGACTTCCAAGCTATACATATACCTTATATTGCCTTGCATATATTTCGTGTTATTACCTAATTTTGTCAGCCATTTCGGACATCACATTGCTCTGTAGTATGTGGAAATAGTACTATTTATGTGAAAGTATTCATAAACTGTATACATTTGTCAGTAGGCAATTCGATAACGACTTTCGGCTCCTCGGGCTGGTGCGAATATTTCAATGTTCGTATGTGCCAAACCGTTGGTTTGTGGCACACATTTTGGCGTCTCTCGCTCGCTGCGCTCGCTCGAAAACTATAGCCTAACCTAAAACCAATCCATCTTGAGTTCATTATTCGATATGGTGGCGACTTATTGCAAATTTGGGAACGTGTCGGATCGGATGTGAGGTTGGACTAAATTTTTACGAGCGAGCGGAGCGAGTGAGCAACGATCACAATTTCCAAGTTATACATATACCTTATATTGCCTTGCATATATTTCGTGTTATTACCTAATTTTGTCAGCCATTTCTGACATCACATTGCACTGTAGTATGCGGAAATAGAACTATTTATGTGAAACTATTCATAAACTGTAAACATTTGTCAGTAGGCAATAGCATAAAGACTTCCGGCTCCTCGGGCTGGTGCGAATGTTTCTGTGTCCGTATGTGCCTAACCGTTGGTTTGTGATACACCTTTACGCGTTCTTCGCTCGCTGCGCACTCTCGAAAACTATAGCCTAACCTAAAACCAATCCACCTTGCGTTCATTATTCGATATGGTGGCGACTTATTTCAAATTTGGGAACGTGTCGGATCGGATGTGAGGATGGACTGAATATTTACGAGCGAGGGGAGCGAGCGAGCAACGATCACAATTTCCAAGCTATACATATACCTTATATTGCCTTGCATATATTTCGTGTTATTACCTAATTTTGTCAGCCATTTCTGACATCACATTGCACTTTACTATGTGCAAATAGTACTACTTATGTGAAACTATTGGTAAACTGTAAACATTTGTCAGTAGGCAATTCGATAAAGACTTCTGGCTCCTCGAGCTGGTGCGAATATTTCAATGTCCCCATCTGCCAAACCGTTGGATTGTGACACAACTTTCTGCGTCCCTCGCTCGCAGTGCTCGCTCGAAAACTATAGCCTAAACTAAAACCAAACCCTGTTGCGTTAGTCATTCGACATTGAGGCGACTTATTTCAAATTTGGGATCGTGTCGGATTGGATGTGAGGTTGGACTAAATTTTTAGGAGCGAGCGGAGCGAGCGAGCAACGATCACAATATCCAAGTTATACATATAACTTATATTGCCTTGCATATATTTCGTGTTATAACCTAATTTTGTCAGCCATTTCTGACATCACATTGCACTGTAGTATGCGGAAATAGTACTATTTATGTGAAACTATTCATAAACTGTAAACATTTGTCAGTAGGCAATAGGATAAAGACTTCCGGCTCCTCGGGCTGATGCGAATGTTTCAATGTCCGTATGTGCCAAACCGTTGGTTTGCGACACACCATTACGCGTCTCTCGATCGCTGCGCTCGCTCGAAAGCTATAGCCTAACCTGAAACCAATCCATCTTGCGTTCATTATTCGATATGGTGGCGTCTTATTTCAAATTTGGGAACGTGTCGGATCGGGTGTGAGGATGGACTAAATATTTACGAGCAAGGGGAGCGAGCGAGCAACGATCACAGTTTCCAAGTTATACATATACCTTATATTGCGTTGCATATATTTCGTGTTATTACCTAATTTTGTCAGCCATTTCTGACATCACATTGCACTGTAGTATGTGGAAATAGTACTATTTATGTGAAACTATTGGTAAACAGTAAACATTTGTCCGTAGGCAATAGGATAAAGACTTCCGGCTCCTCGGAGTGGTGCGAATATTTCAATGTCCCCATGTGCCAAACCGTTGGATTGTGACACACATCTCCGCGTCCCTCGCTCGCCGTGATCGCTCGAAAGCTATAGCCTAACCTAAAACCAATCCATCTTGCGTTCATTATTCGATATGGTGGCGTCTTATTTCAAATTTGGGAACGTGTCGGATCGGATGTGAGGATGGACTAAATATTTACGAGCAAGGGGAGCGAGCGAGCAACGATCACAGTTTCCAAGTTATACATATACCTTATATTGCGTTGCATATATTTCGTGTTATTACCTAATTTTGTCAGCCATTTCTGACATCACATTGCACTGTAGTATGCGGAAATAGTACTATTTATGTGAAACTATTCATAAACTGTAAACAATTGTCAGTAGGCAATAGCATAAAACTTCCGGCTCCTCGGGCTGGTGCGAATGTTTCAATGTCCGTATGTGCCAAACCGTTGGTTTGTGACACACCATTACGCGTCTCTCGATCGCTGCGCTCGCTCGAAAGCTATAGCCTAACCTATAACCAATCCATCTTGCGTTCATTATTCGATATGGTGGCGACATATTTCAAATTTGCGAACGTGTCGGATCGGTTGTGAGGCTGGACTAGATTTTTACGTGCGAGCGAAGCGAGCGAGCAGCGATCACAATTTCCAAGCTATACATATACCTTATATTGCCTTGCACATATTTCGTGTTAGTACCTAATTTTGTCAGCCATTTCGGACATCACATTGCACTGTAGTATGTGCAAATAGTACTATTTATGTGAAACTATTCATAAACTGTATACATTTGTCAGTAGGCAATAGCATAAAGACTTCCGGCTACTCGGGCTGGTGCGAATGTTTCAATGTCCGTATGTGCCAAACCGTTGGTTTGTGACACACCATTACGCGTCTCTCGATCGCTGCGCTCGCTCGAAAGCTATAGCCTAACCTATAACCAATCCATCTTGCGTTCATTATTCGATATGGTGGCGACATATTTCAAATTTGCGAACGTGTCGGATCGGTTGTGAGGTTGGACTGGATGTTTACGAGCGAGCGAAGCGAGCGAGCAGCGATCACAATTTCCAAGCTATACATATACCTTATATTGCCTTGCACATATTTCGTGTTAGTACCTAATTTTGTCAGCCATTTCGGACATCACATTGCACTGTAGTATGTGGAAATAGTACTATTTATGTGAAACTATTCATAAACTGTATACATTTGTCAGTAGGCAATTCGGTAAAGACTTCCGGCACCTCGGGCTGGTGCGAATATTTCAATGTCCGTATGTGCCAAACCGTTGGTTTGTGATACACCTTTACGCGTCCCTCGCTCGCTGCGCTCGCTCGAAAACTAAAGCCTAACCTAAAACGTATCCATCTTGCGTTCATTATTCGATATGGTGGCGACTTATTTCAAATTTGCGAACGTGTCTGATGGGATGTGAGCTTGGACTAAATTTTTACGAGCGAGCGGAGCGAGCGTGCAACGATCACAATTTCCAAGCTATTCATATACCTTATGTTGCCTTGCATATATTTCGTGCTATTACCTAATTTTGTCAGCCATTTCGGACATGACATTCCTCTGTAGTATGTGGAAATAGTACTATTTATGTGAAACTATTGGTAAACTATAAACATTTGTCAGTAGGCAATAGGATAAAGACTTCCGGCTCCTCGGGCTGGTGCGAATATTTCAATGTCCACATCTGCCAAACCGTTGGATTGTCACACAACTTTCCGCGTCCCTCGCTCGCAGTGCTCGCTCGAAAACTATAGCCTAAACTAAAACCAATCCCTGTTGCGTTAGTCTTTCGACATTGAGGCGACTTATATCAAATTTGGGATCGTGTCGGATCGGATGTGAGGTTGGACTAAATTTTTACGAGCGAGCGGAGCGAGCGAGCAACGATCACAACTTCCAAGCTATACATATACCTTATATTGCCTAGCATACATTTCGTGTTATTACCTAATTTTGTCAGCCATTTCGGACATCACATTGCTCTGTAGTATGTGGAAATAGTACTATTTACGTGAAACTATTGGTAAACTATAAACATTTGTCAGTAGGCAATAGGATAAATACATCCGGCTCCTCGGGCTGGTGCGAATATTTCAATGTTCCCATCTGCCAAACCGTTGGATTGTGACACAACTTTCCGCGTCCCTCGCTCGCAGTGCTCGCTCGAAAACTATAGCCTAAACTAAAACCAATCCCTGTTGCGTTAGTCTTTCGACATTGAGGCGACTTATATCAAATTTGGGATCGTGTCGGATCGGATGTGAGGTTGGACTAAATTTTTACGAGCGAGCGGAGCGAGCGAGCAACGATCACAACTTCCAAGCTATACATATACCTTATATTGCCTAGCATACATTTCGTGTTATTACCTAATTTTGTCAGCCATTTCGGACATCACATTGCTCTGTAGTATGTGGAAATAGTACTATTTACGTGAAACTATTGGTAAACTATAAACATTTGTCAGTAGGCAATAGGATAAATACATCCGGCTCCTCGGGCTGGTGCGAATATTTCAATGTTCCCATCTGCCAAACCGTTGGATTGTGACACAACTTTCCGCGTCCCTCGCTCGCAGTGCTCGCTCGAAAACTATAGCCTAAACTAAAACCAATCCCTGTTGCGTTAGTCATTCGACATTGTGGCGACATATTTCAAATTTGGGATCGTGTCGGATCGGATGTGAGGTTGGACTAAATTTTTAGGAGCGAGCGGAGCGAGCTAGCAACGATCACAATTTGGAAGTTATACATATACCTTATATTGCCTTGCATATATTTCGTGTTATTACCTAATTTTGTCAACCATTTCTGACATCACATTGCACTTTACTATGTGCAAATAGTACTATTTATATGAAACTATTCATAAACTGTAAACATTTGAAAGTAGGCAATAGCATAAAGTCTTCCGGCTCCTCGGGCTGGTGCAAATGTTTCAATGTCCGTATGTGCCAAACCGTTGGTTTGTGACACACCATTACGCGTCTCTCGATCGCTGCGCTCGCTCGAAAGCTATAGCCTAATCTATAACCAATCCATCTTGCGTTCATTATTCGATATGGTGGCGACATATTTCAAATTTGCGAAAGTGTCGGATCTGTTGTTAGGTTGGACTTGATTTTTACGAGCGACGCGAGCGAGCAGCGATCACAATTTCCAAGCTATACATATACCTTATATTGCCTTGCACATATTTCGTGTTAGTACCTAATTTTGTCAGCCATTTCGGACATCACATTGCGCTTTACTATGTGCAAATAGTACTATTTATATGAAACTATTGCTAAACTGTAAACATTTGTCAGTAGGCAATTCGATAAAGACTTCTGGCTCCTCGAGCTGGTGCGAATATTCCAATGTCCGTATGTGCCTAACCGTTGGTTTGTGATACACCTTTACGCGTCCCTCGCTCGGAGCGCTCTCTCGAAAACTATAGCCTAACCTAAAACCAATCCATCTTGCGTGCATTATTCGATATGGTGGCGACTTATTTCAAATTTGCGAACGTGTCTGATCGGATGTGAGGTTGGACTAAATTTTTACGAGCGAGCGGAGCGAGAGAGCAACGATCACAATTTCCAAGCTATACATATACCTTATATTGCCTTGCATATATTTCGTGTTATTACCTAATTTTGTCAGCCATTTCGGACATGAGATTGCTCTGTAGTATGTGGAAATAGTACTATTTATGTGAAACTATTCATAAAGTGTAACCATTTGTCAATAGGCAATTAGATAAGGACTTCTGGCTCCTCGGGCTGGTGCGAATACTCCAATGTCCGCATGTGGCTAACCGTTGGTTTGTGATACACCTTTACGCGTCCCTCGCTCGCTGCGCTCGCTCGAAAACTATAGCCTAAAATAAAACCAATCCATCTTGCGTTCATTATTCGATATGGTGGCGTCTTATTTCAAATTTGCGAACGTGTCTGATCGGATGTGAGGATGGACTAAATTTTTACGAGCGAGCGGAGCGAGCGAGCAACGGTCACAATTTCCAAGCTATACATATACCTTATATTGCCTTGCATATATTTCGTGTTATTACCTAATTTTGTCAGCCATTTCGGACATCACATTGCTCTGTAGTATGTGGAAATAGTACTATTTATGTGATACTATTGTTAAACTATAAACATTTGTCAGTAGGCAATAGGATAAAGACTTCCGGCTCCTCGGGCTGGTGCGAATATTTCAATGTCCCCATCTGCTATACCGTTGGATTGTGACACAACTTTCCGCGTCCCTCGCTCGCCGTGCTCGCTCGAAAACTATAGCCTAAAGTAAAACCAATCCATCTTGCTTTCATTATTCGATATGGCGGCGACATATTTCGAATTTGCGAACTTGTCGGATCGGGTGTGAGGATGGAATAAATATTTACGAGCGAGCGGAGCGAGCGAGCAACGATCACAATTTCCAAGCTATACATATACCTTATATTGCCTTGCATATAATTCGTGTTATTACCTAATTTTGTCAGCCATTTCTGACATCACATTGCACTTTACTATGTGCAAATAGTACTACTTATATGAAACTATTGGTAAACTGTAACCATTTGTCAGTAGGCAATTCGACAAAAACTTCTGGCTTCTCGGGCTGGTGCGAATATTTCAATGTCCGAATGTGCCAAACCGTTGGTTTGTGATACACCTTTACGCGTCCCTCGCTCGCTGCGCTCGCTCGAAAACTATAGCCTAAAATAAAACCAATCCATCTTGCGTTCATTATTCGATATGGTGGCGACTTATTTCAAATTTGCGAACGTGTCTGATCGGATGTGAGGATGGACTAAATTTTTACGAGCGAGCGGAGCGAGCGAGCAACGGTCACAATTTCCAAGCTATACATATACCTTATATTGCCTTGCATATATTTCGTGTTATTACCTAATTTTGTCAGCCATTTCGGACATCACATTGCTCTGTAGTATGTGGAAATAGTTCTATTTATGTGAAACTATTGGTAAACTGTAAACATTTGTCAGTAGGCAATAGGATAAAGACTTCCGGCTCCTCGGGCTGATGCGAATATTTCAATGTCCCCATCTGCTATACCGTTGGATTGTGACACAACTTTCCGCGTCCCTCGCTCGCCGTGCTCGCTCGAAAACTATAGCCTAACGTAAAACCAATCCATCTTGCTTTCATTATTCGATATGGCGGCGACATATTTCGAATTTGCGAACTTGTCGGATCGGGTGTGAGGATGGAATAAATATTTACGAGCGAGCGGAGCGAGCGAGCAACGATCACAATTTCCAAGTTATACATATACCTTATATTGCCTTGCATATATTTCGTGTTATTACCTAATTTTGTCAGCCATTTCGGACATGAGATTGCTCTGTAGTATGTGGAAATAGTACTATTTATATGAAACTATTCATAAACTGTAACCATTTGTCAATAGGCAATTAGATAAGGACTTCTGGCTCCTCGGGCTGGTGCGAATACTCCAATGTCCGTATGTGGCTAACCGTTGGTTTGTGATACACCTTTACGCGTCCCTCGCTCGCTGCGCTCGCTCGAAAACTATAGCCTAAAATAAAACCAATCCATCTTGCGTTCATTATTCGATATGGTGGCGACTTATTTCAAATTTGCGAACGTGTCTGATCGGATGTGAGGATGGACTAAATTTTTACGAGCGAGCGGAGCGAGCGAGCAACGGTCACAATTTCCAAGCTATACATATACCTTATATTGCCTTGCATATATTTCGTGTTATTACCTAATTTTGTCAGCCATTTCGGACATCACATTGCTCTGTAGTATGTGCAAATAGTACTACTTATATGAAACTATTGGTAAACTGTAAACATTTGTCAGTAGGCAATTCGATAAAGTCTTCTGGCTCCTCGGGCTGGTGCGAATATTTCAATGTCCGAATGTGCCAAACCGTTGGATTGTGACACAACTTTCCGCGTCCCTCGCTCGCAGTGCTCGCTCGAAAACTATAGCCTAAACTAAAACCAATCCCTCTTGCGTTAGTCATTCGACATTGAGGCGACTTATTTCAAATTTGGGAACGTGTGGGATCGGTTGTGAGGTTGGACTCGATTTTTACGAGCGAGCGGATCGAGCCAGCAACGGTCACAATTTCCAAGCTATAAATATACCTTATATTGCCTTGCATATATTTCGTGTTATTACCTAATTTTGTCAGCCATTTCGGACATCACATTGCTCTGTAGTATGTGGAAATAGTATTATTTATGTGAAACTATTCATAAACTGTAAACATTTGTCAGTAGGCAATGCGATAAAGACTTCCGGCTCCTCGGGCTGGTGCGAATACTCCAATGTCCGTATGTGGCTAACCGTTGGTTTGTGATACACCTTTACGCGTCCCTCGCTCGCTGCGCTCGCTCGAAAACTATAGCCTAAAATAAAACCAATCCATCTTGCGTTCATTATTCGATATGGTGGCGACTTATTTCAAATTTGCGAACGTGTCGGATCGGATGTGAGGTTGGACTAAATCTTTACGAGCGAGCGGAGCGAGCGAGCAACGATCACAATTTCCAAGCTATACATATACCTTATATTGCCTTGCATATATTTCGTGTAATTAGCTAATTTTGTCAGCCATTTCTGACATCACATTGCACTTTACTATGTGCAAATAGTACTACTTATATGAAACTATTGGTAAACTGTAAACATTTGTCAGTAGGCAATTCGATAAAGACTTCTGGCTCCTCGGGCTGGTGCGAATATTTCAATGTCCGAATGTGCCAAACCGCTGGTTTGTGATACACCATTACGCGTCCCTCGCTCGCTGCGCCCGCTCGAAAACTAAAGCCTAACCTAAAACAAATCCATCTTGCGTTCATTATTCGATGTGGTGGCGACTTATTTCAAGTTTGCGAACGTGTCTGATCGGATGTGAGGTTGGACTAAATTTTTACGAGCGAGCGGAGCGAGAGAGCAACGATCACAATTTCCAAGCTATACATATACCTTATATTGCCTTGCATATATTTCGTGTTATTACCTAATTTTGTCAGCCATTTCGGACATGACATTGCTCTGTAGTATGTGGAAATAGTACTATTTTTGTGAAACTATTCATAAACTGTAAACATTTGTCAATAGGCAATAGGATAAAGACTTCCGGCTCCTCGGGCTGGTGCGAATATTTTAATGTCCTTATGTGCCAAACCGTTGGATTGTGACACAACTTTCCGCGTCCCTCGCTCGCAGTGCTCGCTCGAAAACTATAGCCTAAACTAAAACCAATCCCTGTTGCGTTAGTCATTCGACATTGAGGCGACTTATTTCAAATTTGGGAACGTGTCGGATCGGTTGTGGGGTTGGACTAGATTTTTACGAGCGAGCGGATCGAGCCAGCAACGGTCACAATTTCCAAGCTATACATATACCTTATATTGCCTTGCATATATTTCGTGTTATTACCTAATTTTGTCAGCCATTTCTGACATCACATTGCACTTTACTATTTGCAAATAGTACCATTTATGTGAAACTATTGGTAAACTGTAAACATTTGTCAGTAGGCAATTCGATAAAGACTTCTGGCTCCTCGGGGTGGTGCGAATTTTCCAATGTCCGTATGTGGCTAACCGTTGGTTTGTGATACATCTTTACGCGTCCCTCGCTCGCTGCCCTCGCTCGAAAACTATAGCCTAAAATAAAACCAATCCATCTTGCGTTCATTATTCGATATGGTGGCGACTTATTTCAAATTTGCGAACGTGTCTGATCGGATGTGAGGTTGGACTAAATTTTTACGAGCGAGCGGAGCGAGCCAGCAACGATCACAATTTCCAAGCTATAGATATACCTTATATTGCCTTGCATATATTTCGTGTTATTACCTAATTCTGTCAGCCATTTCGGACATCACATTGCTCTGTAGTATGTGGAAATAGTACTATTTATGTGAAACTATTGGTAAACTGTATACATTTGTCAGTAGGCAATTCGATAAAGACTTCCGGCTCCTCGGGCTGGTGCGAATATTTCAATGTCCCCATGTGCCATACCGTTGGATTGTGACACAACTTTCCGCGGCCCTCGCTCGCCGTGCTCGCTCGAAAACTATAGCCTAACGTAAAACCAATCCATCTTGCGTTCACTATTCGATATGGCGGCGACATATTTCGAATTTGCGAACGTGTCGGATCGGGTGTGAGGATGGAATAAATATTTACGAGCGAGCGGAGCGAGCGAGCAACGATCACAATTTCCAAGCTATACATATACGTTATATTGCCTTGCATATATTTCGTGTTATTACCTAATTTTGTCAGCCATTTCTGACATCACATTGCACTTTACTATTTGCAAATAGTACCATTTATGTGAAACTATTGGTAAACTGTAAACATTTGTCAGTAGGCAATGCGATAAAGACTTCCGGCTCCTCGGGCTGGTGCGAATACTCCAATGTCCGTATGTGGCTAACCGTTGGTTTGTGATACACCTTTACGCGTCCCTCGCTCGCTGCGCTCGCTCGAAAACTATAGCCTAAAATAAAACCAATCTATCTTGCGTTCATTATTCGATATGGTGGCGACTTATTTCAAATTTGCGAACGTGTCGGATCGGATGTGAGGTTGGACTAAATCTTTACGAGCGAGCGGAGCGAGCGAGCAACGATCACAATTTCCAAGCTATACATATACCTTATATTGCCTTGCATATATTTCGTGTTATTAGCTAATTTTGTCAGCCATTTCTGACATCACATTGCACTTTACTATGTGCAAATAGTACTACTTATATGAAACTATTGGTAAACTGTAAACATTTGTCAGTAGGCAATTCGATAAAGACTTCTGGCTCCTCGGGCTGGTGCGAATATTTCAATGTCCGAATGTGCCAAACCGCTGGTTTGTGATACACCATTACGCGTCCCTCGCTCGCTGCGCCCGCTCGAAAACTAAAGCCTAACCTAAAACAAATCCATCTTGCGTTCATTATTCGATGTGGTGGCGACTTATTTCAAGTTTGCGAACGTGTCTGATCGGATGTGAGGTTGGACTAAATTTTTACGAGCGAGCGGAGCGAGAGAGCAACGATCACAATTTCCAAGCTATACATATACCTTATATTGCCTTGCATATATTTCGTGTTATTACCTAATTTTGTCAGCCATTTCGGACATGACATTGCTCTGTAGTACGTGGAAATAGTACTATTTTTGTGAAACTATTCATAAACTGTAAACATTTGTCAATAGGCAATAGGATAAAGACTTCCGGCTCCTCGGGCTGGTGCGAATATTTTAATGTCCTTATGTGGCAAACCGTTGGATTGTGACACACCTTTACGCATCTCACGCTCGCTGCGGTCGCTCGAAAACTTTAGCCTAACCTAAAACCAATCCATCTTGCGTTCATTATTCGATATGGTGGCGACTTATTTCAAATTTGCGAACGTGTCGGATCGGATGTGAGGTTGGACTAAATCTTTACGAGCGAGCGGAGCAAGCGAGCAACGGTCACAATTTCCAAGCTATACATATACCTTATATTGCCTTGCATATATTTCGTGTTATTACCTAATTTTGTCAGCCATTTCGGACATCACATTGCACTGTAGTATGTGGAAATAGTACTACTTATATGAAACTATTGGTAAACTGTAAACATTTGTCAGTAGGCAATTCGATAAAGACTTCTGGCTCCTCGGGCTGGTGCGAATATTTCAATGTCCGAATGTGCCAATCCGTTGGTTTGTGATACACCTTTACGCGTCCTTCGCTCGCTGCGCTCGCTCGAAAACTAAAGCCTAACCTAAAACAAATCCATCTTGCGTTCATTATTCGATGTGGTGGCGACTTATTTCAAATTTGCGAACGTGTCTGATCGGATGTGAGGTTGGACTAAATTTTTACGAGCGAGCAGAGCGAGAGAGCAACGATCACAATTTCCAAGCTATACATATACCTCATATTGCCTTGCATATATTTCGTGTTATTACCTAATTTTGTCAGCCATTTCGGACATGACATTGCTCTGTAGTATGTGGAAATAGTACTATTTATGTGAAACTATTCATAAACTGTAAACATTTGTCAATAGGCAATAGGATAAATACTTCCGCTTCCTCGGGCTGGTGCGAATGTTTCAATGTCCGTATGTGCCAAACCGTTGGTTTGTGACACTCATTTAGGCGTCTCACGCTCGCTGCGGTCGCTCGAAAACTTTAGCCTAACCTAAAACCAATCCATCTTGCGTTCATTATTCGATATGGTGGCGACTTATTTCAAATTTGCGAACGTGTCGGATCGGTTGTGAGGTTCGACTAGATTTTTACGAGCGAGCGGAGCGAGCGAGCAACGGTCACAATTTCCAAGCTATACATATACCTTATATTGCCTTGCACATATTTCGTGTTATTACCTAATTTTGTCAGCCATTTCGGACATCACATTGCACTGTAGTATGTGGAAATAGTACTATTTATGTGAAACTATTCATAAACTGTAAACATTTGTCAATAGGCAATAGGATAAAGACTTCCGGCTCCTCGGGCTGGTGCGAATATTTTAATGTCCTTATGTGCCAAACCGTTGGATTGTGACACAACTTTCCGCGTCCCTCGCTCGCAGTGCTCGCTCGAAAACTATAGCCTAACGTAAAACCAATCCATCTTGCGTTCACTATTCGACATTGAGGCGACTTATTTCAAATTTTGGAACGTGTCGGATCGGTTGTTAGGTTGGACTAGATTTTTACGAGCGAGCGGATCGAGCCAGCAACGGTCACAATTTCCAAGCTATACATATACCTTATATTGCCTTGCATATATTTCGTGCTATTACCTAATTTTGTCAGCCATTTCGGACATCACATTGCACTGTAGTATGTGGAAATAGTACTATTTATGTGAAACTATTCATAAACTGTAAACATTTGTCAATAGGCAATAGGATAAAGACTTCCGGCTCCTCGGGCTGGTGCGAATATTTTAATGTCCTTATGTGCCAAACCGTTGGATTGTGACACAACTTTCCGCGTCCCTCGCTCGCAGTGCTCGCTCGAAGACTATAGCCTAACGTAAAACCAATCCATCTTGCGTTCACTATTCGATATGGCGGCGATAGATTTCGAATTTGCGAACGTGTCGGATCGGGTGTGAGGATGGAATAAATATTTACGAGCGAGCGGAGCGAGCGAGCAACGATCACAATTTCCAAGCTATACATATACGTTATATTGCCTTGCATATATTTCGTGTTATTACCTAATTTTGTCAAGCATTTCTGACATCACATTGCACTTTACTATTTGCAAATAGTACCATTTATGTGAAACTATTGGTAAACTGTAAACATTTGTCAGTAGGCAATTCGATAAAGACTTCTGGCTCCTCGGGGTGGTGCGAATACTCCAATGTCCGTATGTGGCTAACCGTTGGTTTGTGATTCATCTTTACGCGTCCCTCGCTCGCTGCCCTCGCTCGAAAACTATAGTCTAAAATAAAACCAATCCATCTTGCGTTCATTATTCGATATGGTGGCGACTTATTTCAAATTTGCGAACGTGTCTGATCGGATGTGAGGTTGGACTAAATTTTTACGAGCGAGCGGAGCGAGCCAGCAACGATCACAATTTCCAAGCTATAGATATACCTTATATTGCCTTGCATATATTTCGTGTTATTACCTAATTTTGTCAGCCATTTCGGACATCACATTGCTCTGTAGTATGTGGAAATAGTACTATTTATGTGAAACTATTGGTAAACTGTAAACATTTGTCAGTAGGCAATAGCATAAAGACTTCCGGCTCCTCGGGCTGGTGCGAATATTTCAATGTCCCCATGTGCCAAACCGTTGGATTGTGACACACCTTTACGCGTCTCACGCTCGCTGCGGTCGCTCGAAAACTTTAGCCTAACCTAAAAACAATCCATCTTGCGTTCATTATTCGACATGGTGGCGACTTATTTCAAATTTGCGAACGTGTCGGATCGGATGTGAGGTTGGACTAAATCTTTACGAGCGAGCGGAGCGAGCGAGCAACGATCACAATTTCCAAGCTATACATATACCTTATATTGCCTTGCATATATTTCGTGTTATTAGCTAATTTTGTCAGCCATTTCTCACCTCACATTGCACTTTACTATGTGCAAATAGTACTACTTATATGAAACTATTGGTAAACTGTAAACATTTGTCAGCAGGCAATAGCATAAAGACTTCCGGCTCCTCGGGCTGGTGCGAATATTTCAATGTCCCCATGCGTCAAACCGTTGGATTGTGACACACCTTTACGCGTCTCACGCTCGCTGCGGTCGCTCGAAAACTTTAGCCTAACCTAAAACCAATCCATCTTGCGTTCATTATTCGATATGGTGGCGACTTATTTCAAATTTGCCAACGTGTCGGATCGGTTTTGAGGTTGTACTAGATTTTTACGAGCGAGAGGAGCGAGCGAGCAACGGTCACAATTTCCAAGCTATACATATACCTTATATTGCCTTGCATATATTTCGTGTTATTACCTAATTTTGTCAGCCATTTCGGACATCACATTGCTCTGTAGTATGTGGAAATAGTACTATTTATGTGAAACTATTGGTAAACTGTAAACATTTGTCAGTAGGCAATAGCATAAAGACTTCCGGCTCCTCGGGCTGGTGCGAATATTTCAATGTCCCCATGTGCCAAACCGTTGGATTGTGACACACCTTTACGCGTCTCACGCTCGCTGCGGTCGCTCGAAAACTTTAGCCTAACCTAAAACCAATCCATCTTGCGTTCATTATTCGATATGGTGGCGACTTATTTCAAATTTGCGAACGTGTCGGATCGGATGTGAGGTTGGACTAAATCTTTACGAGCGAGCGGAGCGAGCGAGCAACGATCACAATTTCCAAGCTATACATATACCTTATACTGCCTTGCATATATTTCGTGTTATTACCTAATTTTGTCAGCCATTTCTGACATCACATTGCACTTTACTATGTGCAAATAGTACTACTTATATGAAACTATTGGTAAACTGTAAACATTTGTCAGTAGGCAATTCGATAAAGACTTCTGGCTCCTCGGGCTGGTGCGAATATTTCAATGTCCGAATGTGCCAATCCGTCGGTTTGTGATACACCTTTACGCGTCCTTCGCTCGCTGCGCTCGCTCGAAAACTAAAGCCTAACCTAAAACAAATCCATCTTGCGTTCATTATTCGATGTGGTGGCGACTTATTTCAAATTTGCGAACGTGTCTGATCGGATGTGAAGTTGGACTAAATTTTTACGAGCGAGCGGAGCGAGAGAGCAACGATCACAATTTCCAAGCTATACATATACCTCATATTGCCTTGCATATATTTCGTGTTATTACCTAATTTTGTCAGCCATTTCGGACATCACATTGCACTGTAGTATGTGGAAATAGTACTATTTATGTGAAACTATTCATAAACTGTAAACATTTGTCAATAGGCAATAGGATAAAGACTTCCGGCTCCTCGGGCTGGTGCGAATATTTTAATGTCCTTATGTGCCAAACCGTTGGATTGTGACACAACTTTCCGCGTCCCTCGCTCGCAGTGCTCGCTCGAAAACTATAGCCTAACGTAAAACCAATCCATCTTGCGTTCACTATTCGATATGGCGGCGACATATTTCGAATTTGCGAACGTGTCGGATCGGGTGTGAGGATGGAATAAATATTTACGAGCGAGCGGAGCGAGCGAGCAACGATCACAATTTCCAAGCTATACATATACCATATATTGCCTTGCATATATTTCGTGTTATTACCTAATTTTGTCAGCCATTTCTGACATCACATTGCACTTTACTATTTGCAAATAGTACTATTTATATGAAACTATTGATAAACTGTAAACATTTGTCAGTAGGCAATTCGATAAAGACTTCTGGCTCCTCGGGGTGGTGCGAATACTCCAATGTCCGTATGTGGCTAACCGTTGGTTTGTGATTCATCTTTACGCGTCCCTCGCTCGCTGCCCTCGCTCGAAAACTATAGTCTAAAATAAAACCAATCCATCTTGCGTTCATTATTCGATATGGTGGCGACTTATTTCAAATTTGCGAACGTGTCTGATCGGATGTGAGGTTGGACTAAATTTTTACGAGCGAGCGGAGCGAGCCAGCAACGATCACAATTTCCAAGCTATAGATATACCTTATATTGCCTTGCATATATTTCGTGTTATTACCTAATTTTGTCAGCCATTTCGGACATCACATTGCTCTGTAGTATGTGGAAATAGTACTATTTATGTGAAACTATTGGTAAACTGTAAACATTTGTCAGTAGGCAATAGCATAAAGACTTCCGGCTCCTCGGGCTGGTGCGAATATTTCAATGTCCCCATGTGCCAAACCGTTGGATTGTGACACACCTTTACGCGTCTCACGCTCGCTGCGGTCGCTCGAAAACTTTAGCCTAACCTAAAAACAATCCATCTTGCGTTCATTAATCGACATGGTGGCGACTTATTTCAAATTTGCGAACGTGTCGGATCGGATGTGAGGTTGGACTAAATCTTTACGAGCGAGCGGAGCGAGCGAGCAACGATCACAATTTCCAAGCTATACATATACCTTATATTGCCTTGCATATATTTCGTGTTATTAGCTAATTTTGTCAGCCATTTCTCACCTCACATTGCACTTTACTATGTGCAAATAGTACTACTTATATGAAACTATTGGTAAACTGTAAACATTTGTCAGCAGGCAATAGCATAAAGACTTCCGGTTCCTCGGGCTGGTGCGAATATTTCAATGTCCCCATGCGTCAAACCGTTGGATTGTGACACACCTTTACGCGTCTCACGCTCGCTGCGGTCGCTCGAAAACTTTAGCCTAACTTAAAACCAATCCATCTTGCGTTCATTATTCGATATGGTGGCGACTTATTTCAAATTTGCCAACGTGTCGGATCGGTTTTGAGGTTGTACTAGATTTTTACGAGCGAGAGGAGCGAGCGAGCAACGGTCACAATTTCCAAGCTATACATATACCTTATATTGCCTTGCATATATTTCGTGTTATTACCTAATTTTGTCAGCCATTTCGGACATCACATTGCTCTGTAGTATGTGGAAATAGTACTATTTATGTGAAACTATTGGTAAACTGTAAACATTTGTCAGTAGGCAATAGCATAAAGACTTCCGGCTCCTCGGGCTGGTGCGAATATTTCAATGTCCCCATGTGCCAAACCGTTGGATTGTGACACACCTTTACGCGTCTCACGCTCGCTGCGGTCGCTCGAAAACTTTAGCCTAACCTAAAACCAATCCATCTTGCGTTCATTATTCGATATGGTGGCGACTTATTTCAAATTTGCGAACGTGTCGGATCGGATGTGAGGTTGGACTAAATCTTTACGAGCGAGCGGAGCGAGCGAGCAACGATCACAATTTCCAAGCTATACATATACCTTATACAGCCTTGCATATATTTCGTGTTATTACCTAATTTTGTCAGCCATTTCTGACATCACATTGCACTTTACTATGTGCAAATAGTACTACTTATATGAAACTATTGGTAAACTGTAAACATTTGTCAGTAGGCAATTCGATAAAGACTTCTGGCTCCTCGGGCTGGTGCGAATATTTCAATGTCCGAATGTGCCAATCCGTCGGTTTGTGATACACCTTTACGCGTCCTTCGCTCGCTGCGCTCGCTCGAAAACTAAAGCCTAACCTAAAACAAATCCATCTTGCGTTCATTATTCGATGTGGTGGCGACTTATTTCAAATTTGCGAACGTGTCTGATCGGATGTGAAGTTGGACTAAATTTTTACGAGCGAGCGGAGCGAGAGAGCAACGATCACAATTTCCAAGCTATACATATACCTCATATTGCCTTGCATATATTTCGTGTTATTACCTAATTTTGTCAGCCATTTCGGACATCACATTGCACTGTAGTATGTGGAAATAGTACTATTTATGTGAAACTATTCATAAACTGTAAACATTTGTCAATAGGCAATAGGATAAAGACTTCCGGCTCCTCGGGCTGGTGCGAATATTTTAATGTCCTTATGTGCCAAACCGTTGGATTGTGACACAACTTTCCGCGTCCCTCGCTCGCAGTGCTCGCTCGAAAACTATAGCCTAACGTAAAACCAATCCATCTTGCGTTCACTATTCGATATGGCGGCGACATATTTCGAATTTGCGAACGTGTCGGATCGGGTGTGAGGATGGAATAAATATTTACGAGCGAGCGGAGCGAGCGAGCAACGATCACAATTTCCAAGCTATACATATACCATATATTGCCTTGCATATATTTCGTGTTATTACCTAATTTTGTCAGCCATTTCTGACATCACATTGCACTTTACTATTTGCAAATAGTACTATTTATATGAAACTATTGGTAAACTGTAAACATTTGTCAGTAGGCAATTCGATAAAGACTTCTGGCTCCTCGGGGTGGTGCGAATACTCCAATGTCCGTATGTGGCTAACCGTTGGTTTGTGATACACCTTTACGCGTCCCTCGCTCTCTGCCCTCGCTCGAAAACTATAGCCTAAAATAAAACCAATCCATCTTGCGTTCATTATTCGATATGGTGGCGACTTATTTCAAATTTGCGAACGTGTCGGATCGGATGTGAGGTTGGACTAAATCTTTACGAGCGAGCGGAGCGAGCGAGCAACGATCACAATTTCCAAGCTATACATATACCTTATATTGCCTTTCATATATTTCGTGTTATTAGCTAATTTTGTCAGCCATTTCTGACATCACATTGCACTTTACTATGTGCAAATAGTACTACTTATATGAAACTATTGGTAAACTGTAAACATTTTTCAGTAGGCAATAGCATAAAGACTTCCGGCTCCTCAGGCTGGTGCGAATATTTCAATGTCCCCATGTGTCAAACCGTTGGATTGTGACACACCTTTACGCGTCTCACGCTCGTTGCGGTCGCTCGAAAACTTTAGCCTAACCTAAAACCAATCCATCTTGCGTTCATTATTCGATATGGTGGCGACTTATTTCAAATTTGCGAACGTGTCGGATCGGTTTTGAGGTTGGACTAGAGTTTTACGAGCGAGAGGAGCGAGCGAACAACGGTCACAATTTCCAAGCTATACCTATACCTTATATTTCCTTGGATATATTTCGTGTTATTACCTAATTTTGTCAGCCATTTCGGACATCACATTGCTCTGTAGTATGTGGAAATAGTACTATTTATTTGAAACTATTGGTAAACTGTAAACATTTGTCAGTAGGCAATATCTTAAAGACTTCCGGCTCCTCGGGCTGATGCGAATATTTCAATGTCCCCATGTGCCAAACCGTTGGATTGTAACACACCTTTACGCGTCTCACGCTCGCTGCGGTCGCTCGAAAACTTTAGCCTAACGTAAAACCAATCCATCTTGCGTTCATTATTCGATATGGTGGCGACTTATTTCAAATTTGCGAACGTGTCGGATCGGATGTGAGGTTGGACTAAATCTTTACGAGCGAGCGGAGCGAGCGAGCAACGATCACAATTTCCAAGCTATACATATACCTTATACTGCCTTGCATATATTTCGTGTTATTACCTAATTTTGTCAGCCATTTCTGACATCACATTGCACTTTACTATGTGCAAATAGTACTACTTATATGAAACTATTGGTAAACTGTAAACATTTGTCAGTAGGCAATTCGATAAAGACTTCTGGCTCCTCGGGCTGGTGCGAATATTGCAATGTCCGAATGTGCCAATCCGTTGGTTTGTGATACACCTTTACGCGTCCTTCGCTCGCTGCGGTCGCTCGAAAACTTTAGCCTAACGTAAAACCAATCCATCTTGCGTTCATTATTCGATATGGTGGCGACTTATTTCAAATTTGCGAACGTGTCGGATCGGATGTGAGGTTGGACTAAATCTTTACGAGCGAGCGGAGCGAGCGAGCAACGATCACAATTTCCAAGCTATACATATACCTTATACTGCCTTGCATATATTTCGTGTTATTACCTAATTTTGTCAGCCATTTCTGACATCACATTGCACTTTACTATGTGCAAATAGTACTACTTATATGAAACTATTGGTAAACTGTAAACATTTGTCAGTAGGCAATTCGATAAAGACTTCTGGCTCCTCGGGCTGGTGCGAATATTGCAATGTCCGAATGTGCCAATCCGTTGGTTTGTGATACACCTTTACGCGTCCTTCGCTCGCAGCGATCGCTCGAAAACTAAAGCCTAACCTAAAACAAATCCATCTTGCGTTCATTATTCGATGTGGTGGCGACTTATTTCAAATTTGCGAACGTGTCTGATCGGATGTGAGGTTGGACTAAATTTTTACGAGCGAGCGGAGCGAGAGAGCAACGATCACAATTTCCAAGCTATACATATACCTCATATTGCCTTGCATATATTTCGTGTTATTACCTAATTTTGTCAGACATTTCGGACATCACATTGCACTGTAGTATGTGGAAATAGTACTATTTATGTGAAACTATTCATAAACTGTAAGCATTTGTCAATAGGCAATAGGATAAAGACTTCCGGCACCTCGGGCTGGTGCGAATATTTTAATGTCCTTATGTGCCAAACCGTTGGATTGTGACACAACTTTCCGCGTCCCTCGCTCGCAGTGCTCGCTCGAAAACTATAGCCTAACGTAAAACCAATCCATCTTGCGTTCACTATTCGATATGGCGGCGACATATTTCGAATTTGCGAACGTGTCGGATCGGGTGTGAGGATGGTATAAATATTTACGAGCGAGCGGAGCGAGCGAGCAACCATCACAATTTCCAAGCTATACATATACCTTATATTGCCTTGCATATATTTCGTGTTATTACCTAATTTTGTCAGCCATTTCTGACATCACATTGCACTTTACTATGTGCAAATAGTACTACTTATATGAAACTATTGGTAAACTGTAAACATTTGTCAGTAGGCAATTAGATAAGGACTTCTGGCTCCTCGGGCTGGTGCGAATACTCCAATGTCCGTATGTGGCTAACCGTTGGTATGTGATACACCTTTACGCGTCCCTCGCTCGCTGCGCTCGCTCGAAAACTATAGCCTAAAATAAAACCAATCCATCTTGCGTTCATTATTCGATATGGTGGCGACTTATTTCAAATTTGCGAACGTGTCTGATCGGATGTGAGGATGGACTAAATTTTTACGAGCGAGCGGAGCGAGCCAGCAACGATCACAATTTCCAAGCTATAGATATACCTTATATTGCCTTGCATATATTTCGTGTTATTACCTAATTTTGTCAGCCATTTCGGACATCACATTGCTCTGTAGTATGTGCAAATAGTACTACTTATATGAAACTATTGGTAAACTGTAAACATTTGTCAGTAGGCAATTCGATAAAAACTTCTGGCTCCTCGGGCTGGTGCGAATATTTCAATGTCCGAATGTGCCAAACCGTTGGTTTGTGATACACCTTTACGCGTCCCTCGCTCGCTGCGCTCTCTCGAAAACTATAGCCTAACCTAAAACCAATCCATCTTGCGTTCATTATTCGATATGGTGGCGACTTATTTCAAATTTGCGAACGTGTCTGATCGGATGTGAGGATGGACTAAATTTTTACGAGCGAGCGGAGCGAGCCAGCAACGATCACAATTTCCAAGCTATAGATATACCTTATATTGCCTTGCATATATTTCGTGTTATTACCTAATTTTGTCAGCCATTTCGGATATCAGATTGCTCTGTAGCATGTGGAAATAGTACTATTTATGTGAAACTATTCATAAACTGTAACCATTTGTCAATAAGCAATAGGATAAAGACTTCCGGCTCCTCGGGCTGGTGCGAATATTTTAATGTCCTTATGTGCCAAACCGTTGGTTTGCGACACAACTTTCCGCGTCCCTCGCTCGCAGTGCTCGCTCGAAAACTATAGCCGAAACAAAAACCAATCCCTGTTGCGTTAGTCATTCGACATTGAGGCGACTTATTTCAAATTTGGGAACGTGTCGGATCGGTTGTGAGGTTGGACTAGATTTTTACGAGCGAGCGGATCGAGCCAGCAACGGTTACAATTTCCAAGCTATAAATATACCTTATATTGCCTTGCATATATTTCGTGTTATTACCTAATTTTGTCAGCCATTTCGGACATCACATTGCACTGTAGTATGTGGAAATAGTATTATTTATGTGAAACTATTCATAAACTGTAAACATTCGTCAATAGGCAATAGGATAAATACTTCCGGCTCCTCGGGCTGGTGCGAATATTTTTATGTCCTTATGTGCCAAACCGTTGGATTGTGACACAACTTTCCGCGTCCCTCGCTCGCAGTGCTCGCTCGAAAACTATAGCCTAAACTAAAACCAATCCCTCTTGCGTGAGTCATTCGACATTGAGGCGACTTATTTCAAATTTGGGAACGTGTGGGATCGGTTGTGAGGTTGGACTCGATTTTTACGAGCGAGCGGGTCGAGCCAGCAACGGTCACAATTTCCAAGCTATACATATACCTTATATTGCCTTGCACATATTTCGTGTTAGTACCTAATTTTGTCAGCCATTTCGGACATCACATTGACTGTAGTATGCGGAAATAGTACTATTTATGTGAAACTATTCATAAACTGTATACATTTGTCAGTAGGCAATTCGATAAAGACTTCCGGCTCCTCGGGCTGGTGCGAATATTTTAATGTCCTTATGTGCCAAACCGTTGGATTGTGACACAACTTTCCGCGTCCCTCGCTCGCAGTGCTCGCTCGAAAACTATAGCCTAACGTAAAACCAATCCATCTTGCGTTCACTATTCGATATGGCGGCGACATATTTCGAATTTGCGAACGTGTCGGATCGGGTGTGAGGATGGAATAAATATTTACGAGCGAGCGGAGCGAGCGAGCAACGATCACAATTTCCAAGCTATACATATACCTTATATTGCCTTTCATATATTTCGTGTTATTAGCTAATTTTGTCAGCCATTTCTGACATCACATTGCACTTTACTATTTGCAAATAGTACTATTTATATGAAACTATTGGTAAACTGTAAACATTTGTCAGTAGGCAATTCGATAAAGACTTCTGGCTCCTCGGGCTGGTGCGAATACTCCAATGTCCGTATGTGGCTAACCGTTGGTTTGTGATACACCTTTACGCGTCCCTCGCTCTCTGCCCTCGCTCGAAAACTATAGCCTAAAATAAAACCAATCCATCTTGCGTTCATTATTCGATATGGTGGCGACTTATTTCAAATTTGCGAACGTGTCGGATCGGATGTGAGGTTGGACTAAATCTTTACGAGCGAGCGGAGCGAGCGAGCAACGATCACAATTTCCAAGCTATACATATACCTTATATTGCCTTTCATATATTTCGTGTTATTAGCTAATTTTGTCAGCCATTTCTGACATCACATTGCACTTTACTATGTGCAAATAGTACTACTTATATGAAACTATTGGTAAACTGTAAACATTTTTCAGTAGGCAATAGCATAAAGACTTCCGGCTCCTCAGGCTGGTGCGAATATTTCAATGTCCCCATGTGTCAAACCGTTGGATTGTGACACACCTTTACGCGTCTCACGCTCGTTGCGGTCGCTCGAAAACTTTAGCCTAACCTAAAACCAATCCATCTTGCGTTCATTATTCGATATGGTGGCGACTTATTTCAAATTTGCGAACGTGTCGGATCGGTTTTGAGGTTGGACTAGATTTTTACGAGCGAGAGGAGCGAGCGAGCAACGGTCACAATTTCCAAGCTATAGATATACCTTATATTGCCTTGCATATATTTCGTGTTATTACCTAATTTTGTCAGCCATGTCGGACATCACATTGCTCTGTAGTATGTGCAAATAGTACTACTTATATGAAACTATTGGTAAACTGTAAACATTTGTCAGTAGGCAATTCGATAAAAACTTCTGGCTCCTCGGGCTGGTGCGAATATTTCAATGTCCGAATGTGCCAAACCGTTGGTTTGTGATACACCTTTACGCGTCCCTCGCTCGCTGCGCTCTCTCGAAAACTATAGCCTAACCTAAAACCAATCCATCTTGCGTTCATTATTCGATATGGTGGCGACTTATTTCAAATTTGGGAACGTGTCGGATCGGTTGTGAGGTTGGACTAGATTTTTACGAGCGAGCGGATCGAGCCAGCAACGGTCACAATTTCCAAGCTATAAATATACCTTATATTGCCTTGCATATATTTCGTGTTATTACCTAATTTTGTCAGCCATTTCGGACATCACATTGCACTGTACTATGTGGAAATAGTATTATTTATGTGAAACTATTCATAAACTGTAAACATTTGTCAATAGGCAATAGGATAAAGACTTCCGGCTCCTCGGGCTGGTGCGAATATTTTTATGTCCTTATGTGCCAAACCGTTGGATTGTGACACAACTTTCCCCGTCCCTCGCTCGCAGTGCTCGCTCGAAAACTATAGCCTAAACTAAAACCAATCCCTCTTGCGTTAGTCATTCGACATTGAGGCGACTTATTTCAAATTTGGGAACGTGTGGGATCGGATGTGAGGTTGGACTAAATCTTTACGAGCGAGCGGAGCGAGAGAGCAACGATCACAATTTCCAAGCTATACAGATACCTCATATTGCCTTGCATATATTTCGTGTTATTACCTAATTTTGTCAGACATTTCGGACATCACATTGCACTGTAGTATGTGGAAATAGTACTATTTATGTGAAACTATTCATAAACTG
The DNA here is from genome assembly GCF_024516045.1 of Bombus affinis. Classification (NCBI taxonomy): domain Eukaryota; kingdom Metazoa; phylum Arthropoda; class Insecta; order Hymenoptera; family Apidae; genus Bombus; species Bombus affinis. The sequence goes on along the minus strand of NW_026108987.1, from coordinate 21,389 downwards.
TAAACATTTGTCAATAGGCAATAGGATAAAGACTTCCGGCTCCTCGGGCTGGTGCGAATATTTTAATGTCCTTATGTGCCAAACCGTTGGATTGTGACACAACTTTCCGCGTCCCTCGCTCGCAGTGCTCGCTCGAAAACTATAGCCTAACGTAAAACCAATCCATCTTGCGTTCACTATTCGATATGGCGGCGACATATTTCGAATTTGCGAACGTGTCGGATCGGGTGTGAGGATGGTATAAATATTTACGAGCGAGCGGAGCGAGCGAGCAACGATCACAATTTCCAAGCTATACATATACCTTATATTGCCTTGCATATATTTCGTGTTATTACCTAATTTTGTCAGCCATTTCTGACATCACATTGCACTTTACTATGTGCAAATAGTACTACTTATATGAAACTATTGGTAAACTGTAAACATTTGTCAGTAGGCAATTAGATAAGGACTTCTGGCTCCTCGGGCTGGTGCGAATATTTCAATGTCCGAATGTGCCAAACCGTTGGTTTGTGATACACCTTTACGCGTCCCTCGCTCGCTGCGCTCTCTCGAAAACTATAGCCTAACCTAAAACCAATCCATCTTGCGTTCATTATTCGATATGGTGGCGACTTATTTCAAATTTGGGAACGTGTCGGATCGGTTGTGAGGTTGGACTAGATTTTTACGAGCGAGCGGATCGAGCCAGCAACGGTAACAATTTCCAAGCTATAAATATACCTTATATTGCCTTGCATATATTTCGTGTTATTACCTAATTTTGTCAGCCATTTCGGACATCACATTGCACTGTAGTATGTGGAAATAGTATTATTTATGTGAAACTATTCATAAACTGTAAACATTTGTCAATAGGCAATAGGATAAAGACTTCCGGCTCCTCGGGCTGGTGCGAATATTTTTATGTCCTTATGTGCCAAACCGTTGGATTGTGACACAACTTTCCGCGTCCCTCGCTCGCAGTGCTCGCTCGAAAACTATAGCCTAAACTAAAACCAATCCCTCTTGCGTTAGTCATTCGACATTGAGGCGACTTATTTCAAATTTGGGAACGTGTGGGATCGGATGTGAGGTTGGACTCGATTTTTACGAGCGAGCGGGTCGAGCCAGCAACGGTCACAATTTCCAAGCTATACATATACCTTATATTGCCTTGCACATATTTCGTGTTAGTACCTAATTTTGTCAGCCATTTCGGACATCACATTGACTGTAGTATGCGGAAATAGTACTATTTATGTGAAACTATTCATAAACTGTATACATTTGTCAGTAGGCAATTCGATAAAGACTTCCGGCTCCTCGGGCTGGTGCGAATATTTCAATGTCCCCATGTGCCATACCGTTGGATTGTGACACAACTTTCCGCGGCCCTCGCTCGCCGTGCTCGCTCGAAAACTATAGCCTAACGTAAAACCAATCCATCTTGCGTTCACTATTCGATATGGCGGCGACATATTTCGAATTTGCGAACGTCTCGGATCGGGTGTGAGGATGGAATAAATATTTACGAGCGAGCGGAGCGAGCGAGCAACGATCACAATTTCCAAGCTATACATATACGTTATATTGCCTTGCATATATTTCGTGTTATTACCTAATTTTGTCAGCCATTTCTGACATCACATTGCACTTTACTATTTGCAAATAGTACCATTTATGTGAAACTATTGGTAAACTGTAAACATTTGTCAGTAGGCAATGCGATAAAGACTTCTGGCTCCTCGGGCTGGTGCGAATACTCCAATGTCCGTATGTGGCTAACCGTTGGTTTGTGATACACCTTTACGCGTCCCTCGCTCGCTGCGCTCGCTCGAAAACTATAGCCTAAAATAAAACCAATCCATCTTGCGTTCATTATTCGATATGGCGGCGACATATTTCGAATTTGCGAACGTGTCGGATCGGGTGTGAGGATGGTATAAATATTTACGAGCGAGCGGAGCGAGCGAGCAACGATCACAATTTCCAAGCTATACATATACCTTATATTGCCTTGCATATATTTCGTGTTATTACCTAATTTTGTCAGCCATTTCTGACATCACATTGCACTTTACTATGTGCAAATAGTACTACTTATATGAAACTATTGGTAAACTGTAAACATTTGTCAGTAGGCAATTAGATAAGGACTTCTGGCTCCTCGGGCTGGTGCGAATACTCCAATGTCCGTATGTGGCTAACCGTTGGTTTGTGATACACCTTTACGCGTCCCTCGCTCGCTGCGCTCGCTCGAAAACTATAGCCTAAAATAAAACCAATCCATCTTGCGTTCATTATTCGATATGGTGGCGACTTATTTCAAATTTGCGAACGTGTCTGATCGGATGTGAGGATGGACTAAATTTTTACGAGCGAGCGGAGCGAGCCAGCAACGATCACAATTTCCAAGCTATAGATATACCTTATATTGCCTTGCATATATTTCGTGTTATTACCTAATTTTGTCAGCCATGTCGGACAGCACATTGCTCTGTAGTATGTGCAAATAGTACTACTTATATGAAACTATTGGTAAACTGTAAACATTTGTCAGTAGGCAATTCGATAAAAACTTCTGGCTCCTCGGGCTGGTGCGAATATTTCAATGTCCGAATGTGCCAAACCGTTGGTTTGTGATACACCTTTACGCGTCCCTCGCTCGCTGCGCTCTCTCGAAAACTATAGCCTAACCTAAAACCAATCCATCTTGCGTTCATTATTCGATATGGTGGCGACTTATTTCAAATTTGGGAACGTGTCGGATCGGTTGTGAGGTTGGACTAGATTTTTACGAGCGAGCGGATCGAGCCAGCAACGGTCACAATTTCCAAGCTATAAATATACCTTATATTGCCTTGCATATATTTCGTGTTATTACCTAATTTTGTCAGCCATTTCGGACATCACATTGCACTGTAGTATGTGGAAATAGTATTATTTATGTGAAACTATTCATAAACTGTAAACATTTGTCAATAGGCAATAGGATAAAGACTTCCGGCTCCTCGGGCTGGTGCGAATATTTTTATGTCCTTATGTGCCAAACCGTTGGATTGTGACACAACTTTCCGCGTCCCTCGCTCGCAGTGCTCGCTCGAAAACTATAGCCTAAACTAAAACCAATCCCTCTTGCGTTAGTCATTCGACATTGAGGCGACTTATTTCAAATTTGGGAACGTGTGGGATCGGATGTGAGGTTGGACTCGATTTTTACGAGCGAGCGGGTCGAGCCAGCAACGGTCACAATTTCCAAGCTATACATATACCTTATATTGCCTTGCACATATTTCGTGTTAGTACCTAATTTTGTCAGCCATTTCGGACATCACATTGACTGTAGTATGCGGAAATAGTACTATTTATGTGAAACTATTCATAAACTGTATACATTTGTCAGTAGGCAATTCGATAAAGACTTCCGGCTCCTCGGGCTGGTGCGAATATTTCAATGTCCCCATGTGCCATACCGTTGGATTGTGACACAACTTTCCGCGGCCCTCGCTCGCCGTGCTCGCTCGAAAACTATAGCCTAACGTAAAACCAATCCATCTTGCGTTCACTATTCGATATGGCGGCGACATATTTCGAATTTGCGAACGTCTCGGATCGGGTGTGAGGATGGAATAAATATTTACGAGCGAGCGGAGCGAGCGAGCAACGATCACAATTTCCAAGCTATACATATACGTTATATTGCCTTGCATATATTTCGTGTTATTACCTAATTTTGTCAGCCATTTCTGACATCACATTGCACTTTACTATTTGCAAATAGTACCATTTATGTGAAACTATTGGTAAACTGTAAACATTTGTCAGTAGGCAATGCGATAAAGACTTCTGGCTCCTCGGGCTGGTGCGAATACTCCAATGTCCGTATGTGGCTAACCGTTGGTTTGTGATACACCTTTACGCGTCCCTCGCTCGCTGCGCTCGCTCGAAAACTATAGCCTAAAATAAAACCAATCCATCTTGCGTTCATTATTCGATATGGCGGCGACATATTTCGAATTTGCGAACGTGTCGGATCGGGTGTGAGGATGGAATAAATATTTACGAGCGAGCGGAGCGAGCCAGCAACGATCACAATTTCCAAGCTATAGATATACCTTATATTGCCTTGCATATATTTCGTGTTATTACCTAATTTTGTCAGCCATTTCGGACATCACATAGCTCTGTAGTATGTGGAAATAGTACTATTTATGTGAAACTATTGGTAAACAGTAAACATTTGTCAGTAGGCAATAGCATAAAGACTTCCGGCTCCTCGGGCTGGTGCGAATATTTCAATGTCCCCATGTGCCAAACCGTTGGATTGTGACACACCTTTACGCTTCTCACGCTCGCTGCGGTCGCTCGAAAACTTTAGCCTAAAATAAAACCAATCCATCCTGCGTTCATTATTCGATATGGTGCCGACTTATTTCAAATTTGCGAACGTGTCGGATCGGATGTGAGGTTGGACTAAATCTTTACGAGCGAGCGGAGCGAGCGAGCAACGATCACAATTTCCAAGCTATACATATACCTTATATTGCCTTGCATATATTTCGTGTTATTAGCTAATTTTGTCAGCCATTTCTGACATCACATTGCACTTTACTATGTGCAAATAGTACTACTTATATGAAACTATTGGTAAACTGTAAACATTTGTCAGTAGGCAATTCGATAAAGACTTCTGGCTCCTCGGGCTGGTGCGAATATTTCAATGTCCGAATGTGCCAAACCGCTGGTTTGTGATACACCATTACGCGTCCCTCGCTCGCTGCGCCCGCTCGAAAACTATAGCCTAACGTAAAACCAATCCATCTTGCGTTCACTATTCGATATGGCGGCGACATATTTCGAATTTGCGAACGTGTCGGATCGGGTGTGAGGATGGAATAAATATTTACGAGCGAGCGGAGCGAGCGAGCAACGATCACAATTTCCAAGCTATACATATACCTTATATTGCCTTGCATATATTTCGTGTTATTACCTAATTTTGTCAGCCATTTCTGACATCACATTGCACTTTACTATTTGCAAATAGTACTATTTATATGAAACTATTGGTAAACTGTAAACATTTGTCAGTAGGCAATTCGATAAAGACTTCTGGCTCCTCGGGGTGGTGCGAATACTCCAATGTCCGTATGTGGCTAACCGTTGGTTTGTGATACACCTTTACGCGTCCCTCGCTCGCTGCCCTCGCTCGAAAACTATAGCCTAAAATAAAACCAATCCATCTTGCGTTCATTATTCGATATGGTGGCGACTTATTTCAAATTTGCGAACGTGTCTGATCGGATGTGAGGTTGGACTAAATTTTTACGAGCGAGCGGAGCGAGAGAGCAACGATCACAATTTCCAAGCTATACATATACCTTATATTGCCTTGCACATATTTCGTGTTATTACCTAATTTTGTCAGCCATTTCGGACATCACATTGCACTTTAGTATGTGGAAATAGTACTATTTATGTGAAACTATTCATAAACTGTAAACATTTGTCAATAGGCAATAGGATAAAGACTTCCGGCTCCTCGGGCTGGTGCGAATATTTTAATGTCCTTATGTGCCAAACCGTTGGATTGTGACACAACTTTCCGCGTCCCTCGCTCGCAGTGCTCGCTCGAAAACTATAGCCTAAAATAAAACCAATCCCTGTTGCGTTAGTCATTCGACATTGAGGCGACTTATTTCAAATTTTGGAACGTGTCGGATCGGTTGTTAGGTTGGACTAGATTTTTACGAGCGAGCGGAGCGAGCGAGCAACGATCACAATTTCCAAGCTATACATATACCTTATATTGCCTTGCATATATTTCGTGTTATTACCTAATTTTGTCAGCCATTTCTGACATCACATTGCACTTTACTATTTGCAAATAGTACTATTTATATGAAACTATTGGTAAACTGTAAACATTTGTCAGTAGGCAATAGCATAAAGACTTCCGGCTCCTCGGGCTGGTGCGAATATTTCAATGTCCCCATGTGCCAAACCGTTGGATTGTGACACACCTTTACGCGTCTCACGCTCGCTGCGGTCGCTCGAAAACTTTAGCCTAACCTAAAACCAATCCATCTTGCGTTCATTATTCGATATGGTGGCGACTTATTTCAAATTTGCGAACGTGTCGGATCGGATTTGAGGTTGGACTAAATCTTTACGAGCGAGCGGAGCGAGCGAGCAACGATCACAATTTCCAAGCTATACATATACCTTATACTGCCTTGCATATATTTCGTGTTATTACCTAATTTTGTCAGCCATTTCTGACATCACATTGCACTTTACTATGTGCAAATAGTACTACTTATATGAAACTATTGGTAAACTGTAAACATTTGTCAGTAGGCAATTCGATAAAGACTTCTGGCTCCTCGGGCTGGTGCGAATATTTCAATGTCCGAATGTGCCAATCCGTTGGTTTGTGATACACCTTTACGCGTCCTTCGCTCGCTGCGCTCGCTCGAAAACTAAAGCCTAACCTAAAACAAATCCATCTTGCGTTCATTATTCGATGTGGTGGCGACTTATTTCAAATTTGCGAACGCGTCTGATCGGATGTGAAGTTGGACTAAATTTTTACGAGCGAGCGGAGCGAGAGAGCAACGATCACAATTTCCAAGCTATACATATACCTCATATTGCCTTGCATATATTTCGTGTTATTACCTAATTTTGTCAGCCATTTCGGACATCACATTGCACTGTAGTATGTGGAAATAGTACTATTTATGTGAAACTATTCATAAACTGTAAACATTTGTCAATAGGCAATAGGATAAAGACTTCCGGCTCCTCGGGCTGGTGCGAATATTTTAATGTCCTTATGTGCCAAACCGTTGGATTGTGACACAACTTTCCGCGTCCCACGCTCGCAGTGCTCGCTCGAAAACTATAGCCTAAACTAAAACCAATACCTGTTGCGTTAGTCATTCGACATTGAGGCGACTTATTTCAAATTTTGGAACGTGCCGGATCGGTTGTTAGGTTGGACTATATTTTTACGAGCGAGCGGATCGAGCCAGCAACGGTCACAATTTCCAAGCTATACATATACCTTATATTGCCTTGCATATATTTCGTGTTATTACCTAATTTTGTCAGCCATTTCGGACATCACATTGCACTGTAGTATGTGGAAATAGTACTATTTATGTGAAACTATTCATAAACTGTAAACATTTGTCAATAGGCAATAGGATAAAGACTTCCGGCTCCTCGGGCTGGTGCGAATATTTTAATGTCCTTATGTGCCAAACCGTTGGATTGTGACACAACTTTCCGCGTCCCTCGCTCGCAGTGCTCGCTCGAAAACTATAGCCTAACGTAAAACCAATCCATCTTGCGTTCAATATTCGATATGGCGGCGATATATTTCGAATTTGCGAACGTGTCGGTTCGGGTGTGAGGATGGAATAAATATTTACGAGCGAGCGGAGCGAGCGAGCAACGATCACAATTTCCAAGCTATACATATACGTTATTTTGCCTTGCATATATTTCGTGTTATTACCTAATTTTGTCAGCCATTTCTGACATCACATTGCACTTTACTATTTGCAAATAGTACCATTTATGTGAAACTATTGGTAAACTGTAAACATTTGTCAGTAGGCAATTCGATAAAGACTTCTGGCTCCTCGGGGTGGTGCGAATACTCCAATGTCCGTATGTGGCTAACCGTTGGTTTGTGATACATCTTTACGCGTCCCTCGCTCGCTGCCCTCGCTCGAAAACTATAGCCTAAAATAAAACCAATCCATCTTGCGTTCATTATTCGATATGGTGGCGACTTATTTCAAATATGCGAACGTGTCTGATCGGATGTGAGGTTGGACTAAATTTTTACGAGCGAGCGGAGCGAGCCAGCAACGATCACAATTTCCAAGCTATAGATATACCTTATATTGCCTTGCATATATTTCGTGTTATTACCTAATTTTGTCAGCCATTTCGGACATCACATTGCTCTGTATTATGTGGAAATACTACCATTTATGTGAAACTATTGGTAAACTGTAAACATTTGTCAGTAGGCAATTCGATAAAGACTTCTGGCTCCTCGGGCTGGTGCGAATACTCCAATGTCCGTATGTGGCTAACAGTTGGTTTGTGATACACCTTTACGCGTCCCTCGCTCGCTGCGCTCGCTCGAAAACTGTAGCCTAAAATAAAACCAATCCATCTTGCGTTCATTATTCGATATGGTGGCGACTTATTTCAAATTTGCGAACGTGTCTGATCGGATGTGAGGTTGGACTAAATTTTTACGAGCCAGCGGAGCGAGCCAGCAACGATCACAATTTCCAAGCTATAGATATACCTTATATTGCCTTGCATATATTTCGTGTTATTACCTAATTTTGTCAGCCATTTCGGACATCACATTGCTCTGTAGTATGTGGAAATAGTACTATTTATGTGAAACTATTGGTAAACTGTAAACATTTGTCAGTAGGCAATAGCATAAAGACTTCCGGCTCCTCGGGCTGGTGCGAATATTTCAATGTCCCCATGTGCCAAACCGTTGGATTGTGACACACCTTTACGCGTCTCACGCTCGCTGCGGTCGCTCGAAAACTTTAGCCTAACCTAAAACCAATCCATCTTGCGTTCATTATTCGATATGGTGGCGACTTATTTCAAATTTGCGAACGTGTCGGATCGGATGTGAGGTTGGACTAAATCTTTACGAGCGAGCGGAGCGTGCGAGCAACGATCACAATTTCCAAGCTATACATATACCTTATACTGCCTTGCATATATTTCGTGTTATTACCTAATTTTGTCAGCCATTTCTGACATCACATTGCACTTTACTATGTGCAAATAGTACTACTTATATGAAACTATTGGTAAACTGTAAACATTTGTCAGTAGGCAATTCGATAAAGACTTCTGGCTCCTCGGGCTGGTGCGAATATTTCAATGTCCGAATGTGCCAATCCGTTGGTTTGTGATACACCTTTACGCGTCCTTCGCTCGCTGCGCTCGCTCGAAAACTAAAGCCTAACCTAAAACAAATCCATCTTGCGTTCATTATTCGATGTGGTGGCGACTTATTTCAAATTTGCGAACGTGTCGGATCGGATGTGAGGTTGGACTATATTTTTACGAGCGAGAGGAGCGAGCGAGCAACGGTCACAATTTCCAAGCTATACATATACATGATATTGCCTTGCATATATTTCGTGTTATTACCTAATTTTGTCAGCCATTTCGGACATCACATTGCACTGTAGTATGTGGAAATAGTACTATTTATGTGAAACTATTCATAAACTGTAAACATTTGTCAGTAGGCAATAGCATAAAGACTTCCGGCTCCTCGGGCTGCTGCGAATGTTTCAATGTCCGTATGTGCCAAACCGTTGGCTTGTGACATACCATTACGCGTCTCTCGATCGCTGCGCTCGCTCGAAAACTATAGCCTAACCTAAAACCAATCCATCTTGCGTTCATTATTCGATATGGTGGCGACTTATTTCAAATTTGCGAACGTGTCGGATCGGTTTTGTGGTTGGCATATATTTTTACGAGCGAGCGGAGCGAGCGAGCAACGGTCACAATTTCCAAGCTATACATATACCTTATATTGCCTTGCACATATTTCGTGTTAGTACCTAATTTTGTCAGCCATTTCGGACATCACATTGACTGTAGTATGCGGAAATAGTACTATTTATGTGAAAATATTCATAAACTGTATACATTTGTCAGTAGGCAATTCGATAAAGACTTCCGGCTCCTCGGGTTGGTGCGAGTATTTCAATGTTCGTATGTGCCAAACCGTTGGTTTGTGGCACACATTTAAGCGTCTCTCGCTCGCTGCGCACGCTCGAAATCTATAGCCTAAAATAAAACCAATCCATCTTGTGTTCATTATTCGATATGGTGGCGACTTGTTTCAAATTTGGGAACGTGTCGGATCGGTTGTGTGGTTGGACTAGATTTTTACGAGCGAGCGGATCGAGCCAGCAACGGTCACAATTTCCAAGCTATACATATACCTTATATTGCCTCGCATATATTTCGTGTTAGTACCTAATTTTGTCAGCCATTTCGGACATCACATTGACTGTAGTATGCGGAAATAGTACTATTTATGTGAAAATATTCATAAACTGTATACATTTGTCAGTAGGCAATTCGATAAAGACTTCCGGCTCCTCGGGTTGGTGCGAGTATTTCAATGTCCGTATGTGCCAAACCGTTGGTTTGTGGCACACATTTAAGCGTCTCTCGCTCGCTGCGCTCGCTCGAAATCTATAGCCTAAAATAAAACCAATCCATCTTGTGTTCATTATTCGATATGGTGGCGACTTGTTTCAAATTTGCGAACGTGTCTGATCGGATGTGAGGTTGGACTAAATTTTTACGAGCGAGCGGAGCGAGCCAGCAACGATCACAATTTCCAAGCTATAGATATACCTTATATTGCCTTGCATATATTTCGTGTTATTACCTAATTTTGTCAGCCATTTCGGAAATCACATTGCACTGTAGTATGTGGAAATAGTACTATTTATGTGAAACTATTCATAAACTGTAAACATTTGTCAATAGGCAATAGGATAAAGACTTCCGGCTCCTCGGGCTGGTGCGAATGTTTCAATGTCCGTATGTGCCAAACCGTTGGCTTGTGACACACCATTACGCGTCTGTCGATCGCTGCGCTCGCTCGAAAACTATAGCCTAACCTAAAGCCAATCCATCTTGCGATCGTTATTCGATATGGTGGCGACATATTTTAAATTTGCGAACGTGTCGGATCGGTTGTGAGGTTCGACTAGATTTTTACGAGCGAGCGGAGCGAGCGAGCAACGGTCACAATTTCCAAGCCATACATATACCTTATATTGCCTTGCATATATTTCGTGTTATTACCTAATTTTGTCAGCCATTTCGGACATCACATTGCACTGTAGTATGTGGAAATAGTACTATTTATGTGAAACTATTCATAAACTGTAAACATTTGTCAATAGGCAATAGGATAAAGACTTCCGGCTCCTCGGGCTGGTGCGAATGTTTCAATGTCCGTATGTGCCAAACCGTTGGCTTGTGACACACCATTACGCGTCTGTCGATCGCTGCGCTCGCTCGAAAACTATAGCCTAACCTAAAGCCAATCCATCTTGCGATCGTTATTCGATATGGTGGCGACATATTTTAAATTTGCGAACGTGTCGGATCGGTTGTGAGGTTCGACTAGATTTTTACGAGCGAGCGGAGCGAGCGAGCAACGGTCACAATTTCCAAGCCATACATATACCTTATATTGCCTTGCACATATTTCGTGTTATTACCTAATTTTGTCAGCCATTTCGGACATCACATTGCACTGTAGTATGTGGAAATAGTACTATTTATGTGAAACTATTCATAAACTGTAAACATTTGCCAATAGGCAATAGGATAAAGACTTCCGGCTCCTCGGGCTGGTGCGAATGTTTCAATGTCCGTATGTGCCAAACCGTTGGCTTGTGACACACCATTACGCGTCTGTCGATCGCTGCGCTCGCTCGAAAGCTATAGCCTAAACTAAAACCAATCCCTGTTGCGTTAGTCATTCGACATTGAGGCGACTTATTTCAAATTTGGGAACGTGTCGGATCGGTTGTGAGGTTGGACTAGATTTTTACGAGCGAGCGGATCGAGCCAGCAACGGTCACAATTTCCAAGCTATACATATACCTTATATTGCCTTGCATATATTTCGTGTTATTACCTAATTTTGTCAGCCATTTCGGACATCACATTGCACTGTAGTATGTGGAAATAGTACTATTTATGTGAAACTATTCATAAACTGTAAACATTTGTCAGTAGGCAATTCGATAAAGACTTCTGGCTCCTCGGGGTGGTGCGAATACTCCAATGTCCGTATGTGGCCAACCGTTGGTTTGTGATACACCTTTACGCGTCTCTCGATCGCTGCGCTCGCTCGAAAACTATAGCCTAACCTAAAACCAATCCATCTTGCGTTCATTATTCGATATGGTGGCGACTTATTTCAAATTTGCGAACGTGTCGGATCGGTTTTGAGGTTGGACTATATTTTTACGAGCGAGAGGAGCGAGCGAGCAACGGTCACAATTTCCAAGCTATACATATACATGATATTGCCTTGCACATATTTCCTGTTAGTACCTAATTTTGTCAGCCATTTCGGACATCACATTGCACTGTACTATGAGGAAATAGTACTATTTATGAGATACTATAGGTAAACTGTAAACATTCGTCAGTAGGCAATAGGATAAATACTTCCGGCTCCTCGGGCTGGTGCGAGTACTCCAGTGTCCGTATGTGGCTAACCGTTGGTTTGTGATACACCTTTACGCGTCCCTCGCTCGCTGCGCTCGCTCGAAAACTATAGCCTAAAATAAAACCAATCCATCTTGTGTTCATTATTCGATATGGTGGCGACTTATTTCAAATTTGCGAACGTGTCTGATCGGATGTGAGGTTGGACTAAATTTTTACGAGCGAGCGGAGCGAGCCAGCAACGATCACAATTTCCAAGCTATAGATATACTTTATATTGCCTTGCATATATTTCGTGTTATTACCAAATTTTGTCAGCCATTTCGGACATCACATTGCTCTGTAGTATGAGGAAATAGTACCATTTATGTGAAACTATTGGTAAACTGTAAACATTTGTCAGTAGGCAATAGGATAAAGACTTCCGGCTCCTCGGCCTGGTGCGAATATTTCAATGTCCCCATGTGCCAAACCGTTGGATTGTGACACACATTTACGCGTCCCACGCTCGCTGCGGTCGCTCGAAAACTTTAGCCTAAACTAAAACCAATCCCTGTTGCGTTAGTCATTCGACATTGAGGCGACTTATTTCAAATTTGGGAACGTGTCGGATCGGTTGTGAGGTTGGACTAGATTTTTACGAGCGAGCAGATCGAGCCAGCAACGGTCACAATTTCCAAGCTATACATATACCTTATATTGCCTTGCACATATTTCGTGTTAGTACCTAATTTTGTCAGCCATTTCGGACATCACATTGACTGTAGTATGCGGAAATAGTACTATTTATGTGAAACTATTCATAAACTGTATACACTTGTCAGTAGGCAATTCGATAAAGACTTCCGGCTCCTCGGGCTGGTGCGAATGTTTCAATGTTCATACGTGCCAAACCGTTGGTTTGTGGCACACATTTACGCGTCTCTCGCTCGCTGCGCTCGCTCGAAAACTATAGCCTAACCTAAAACCAATCCATCTTGCGTTCATTATTCGATATGGTGGCGACTTATTTCAAATTTGCGAACGTGTCGGATCGGTTGTGAGGTTGGACTAGATTTTTACGAGCGAGCGGAACGAGCGAGCAGCGATCACAACTTCCAAGCTATACATATACCTTATATTGCCTTGCACATATTTCGTGTTAGTACCTAATTTTGTCAGCCATTTCGGACATCACATTGCACTGTACTATGAGGAAATAGTACCATTTATGTGAAACTATAGGTAAACTGTAAACATTTGTCAGTAGGCAATAGGAGAAATACTTCCGCCTCCTCGGGCTGGTGCGAATGTTTCAATGTCCGTATGTGCCAAACCGTTGGTTTGTGACACACCTTTAGGCGTCTCTCGCACGCTGCGCTCGCTCGAAAACTATAGCCTAACCTAAAACCAACCCATCTTGCGAGCATTATTCGTTATGCTGGCGACATATTTCGAATTTGCGAACGTGTCGGATCGGATGTGAGGTCGGCCTAAATTTTTACGAGTGAGCGGAGCGAGCGAGCAGCGATCACAATTTCCAACCTATACATATACTTTACATTGCCTTGCACATATTTCGTGTTATTACCTAATTTTGTCAGCCATTTCGGACATGACATTGCACTGTAGTATGTGGAAATAGTACTATTTCTGTGAAACTATTCATAAACTGTAAACATTTGTCAATAGGCAATAGGATAAAGACGTCCGGCTCCTCGGGCTGATGCGAATGTTTCAATGTCCGTATGTGCCAAACCGTTGGCTTGTGACACACCATTACGCGTCTCTCGATCGTTGCGCTCGCTCGAAAGCTATAGCCTAACCTATAACCAATCCATCTTGCGCTCATTATTCGATATGGTGGCGACATATTTCAAATTTGCGAACGTGTCGGATCGGTTGTGAGGTTGGACGAGATTTTTAAGAGCGACTGGAGCGAGCGAGCAGCGATCATAATTTCCAAGCTATACATATACCTTATATTGCCTAGTACATGTTTCGTGTTAGTACCTAATTTTGTCAGCCATTTCGGACATCACATTGCACTGTACTATGTGGAAATAGTACTATTTATGTGAAACTATTGGTAAACTGTATACATTTGTCAGTGGGCAATAGGATAGAGACTTCCGGCTCCTCGGGCTGGTGCGAATACTCCAATGTCCGTATGTGGCTAACCGTTGGTTTGTGATACACCTTTACGCGTCCCTCGCTCGCTGCGCTCGCTCGAAAACTATAGCCTAAACTAAAACCAATCCCTGTTGCGTTAGTCATTCGACATTGAGGCGACTTATTTCAAATTTGGGAACGTGTCGGATCGGTTGTGATGTTGGACTAGATTTTTACGTGCGAGCGGATCGAGCCAGCAACGGTCACAATTTCCAAGCTATACATATACCTTATATTGCCTTGCATATATTTCGTGTTAGTACGTAATTTTGTCAGCCATTTCGGACATCACATTGACTGTAGTATGCGGAAATAGTACTATTTATGTGAAACTATTCATAAACTGTATACATTTGTCAGTAGGAAATTCGATAAAGACTTCCGGCTCCTCGGGCTGGTGTGAGTATTTCAATGTTCGTATGTGCCAAACCGTTGGATTGTGGCACTCATTTACGCGTCTCTCGCTCGCTGCGCTCGCTCGAAAACTATAGCCTAAAATAAAACCAATCCATCTTGTATTCATTATTCGATATGGTGGCGACTTATTTCAAATTTGCGAACGTGCCTGATCGGATGTGAGGTTGGACTAAATTTTTACGAGCGAGCGGAGCGAGCCAGCAACGATCACAATTTCCAAGCTATAGATATACCTTATATTGCCTTGCATATATTTCGTGTTATTACCTAATTTTGTCAGCCATTTCGGAAATCACATTGCTCTGTAGTATGAGGAAATAGTACTATTTATGTGAAACTATTGGTAAACTGTAAACATTTGTCAGTAGGCAATAGGATAAAGACTTCCGGCTCCTCGGGCTGGTGCGAATACTCCAATGTCCGTATGTGGCTAACCGTTGGTTTGTGATACACCTTTAGGCGTCCCTCGCTCGCTGCGCTCGCTCGAAAACTATAGCCTAACCTAAAACCAATCCATCTTGAGTTCATTATTCGATATGGTGGCGACTTCTTTCAAATTTGCGAACGTATCTGATCGGATGTGAGGTTGGACTAAATTTTTACGAGCGAGCGGAGCGAGCGAGCAACGGTCACAATTTCCAAGCTATACATATACCTTATATTGCCTTGCATATATTTCGTGTTATTACCTAATTTTGTCAGCCATTTCGGACATGACATTGCACTGTAGTATGTGGAAATAGTACTATTTCTGTGAAACTATTCATAAACTGTAAACATTTGTCAATAGGCAATAGGATAAAGACTTCCGGCTCCTCGGGCTGTTGCGAATGTTTCAATGTCCGTATGTGCCAAACCGTTGGCTTGTGACACACCATTACGCGTCTCTCGATCGTTGCGCTCGCTCGAAAGCTATAGCCTAACCTATAACCAATCCATCTTGCGCTCATTATTCGATATGGTGGCGACATATTTCAAATTTGCGAACGTGTCGGATCGGTTGTGAGGTTGGACGAGATTTTTAAGAGCGACTGGAGCGAGCGAGCAGCGATCATAATTTCCAAGCTATACATATACCTTATATTGCCTTGTACATGTTTCGTGTTAGTACCTAATTTTGTCAGCCATTTCGGACATCACATTGCACTGTACTATGTGGAAATAGTACTATTTATGTGAAACTACTGGTAAACTGTATACATTTGTCAGTGGGCAATAGGATAGAGACTTCCGGCTCCTCGGGCTGGTGCGAATACTCCAATGTCCGTATGTGGCTAACCGTTGGATTGTGATACACCTTTACGCGTCCCTCGCTCGCTGCGCTCGCTCGAAAACTATAGCCTAACCTAAAACCAATCCATCTTGAGTTCATTATTCGATATGGTGGCGACTTCTTTCAAATTTGCGAACGTATCTGATCGGATGTGAGGTTGGACTAAATTTTTACGAGCGAGCGGAGCGAGCGAGCAACGGTCACAATTTCCAAGCTATACATATACCTTATATTGCCTTGCATATATTTCGTGTTATTACCTAATTTTGTCAGCCATTTCGGACATCACATTGCACTGTAGTATGTGGAAATAGTACTATTTATGTGAAACTATTCATAAACTGTAAACATTTGTCAGTGGGCAATGGGATAGAGACTTCCGTCTCCTCGGGCTGGTGCGAATATTTCAATGTCCCCATGTGCCATACCGTTGGATTGTGACACAACTTTCCGCGTCCCTCGCTCGCCGTGCTCGCTCGAAAACTATAGCCTAAACTAAAACCAATCCCTGTTGCGTTAGTCATTCGACATTGAGGCGACTTATTTCAAATTTGGGAACGTGTCGGATCGGTTGTGAGGTTGGACTAGATTTTTACGAGCGAGCGGATCGAGCGAGCAACGGTCACAATTTCCAAGCTATACATATACCTTATATTGCCTTGCATATATTTCGTGTTATTACCTAATTTTGTCAGCCATCTCGGACATCACATTGCACTGTAGTATGTGGAAATAGTACTATTTATGTGAAACTATACATAAACTGTAAACATTTGTCAGTAGGCATTTCGATAAAGACTTCCGGCTCCTCGGGCTGGTGCGAATATTTCAATGTCCCCATCTGCCAAACCGTTGGATTGTGACACAACTTTCCGCGTCCCTCGATCGCTGCGCTCGCTCGAAAACTATAGCCTAACCTAAAACCAATCCATCTTGCGTTCATTATTCGATATGGTGGCGACATATTCCGAATTTGCGAACGTGTCGGATCGGTTGTGAGGTTGGACTAGATTTTTACGAGCGAGCGGAGCGAGCGAGCAACGGTCACAATTTCCAAGCTATACATACACCTTATATTGCCTTGCATATATTTCCTGTTGTTACCTAATTTGGTCAGCCATTTCGGACATCACATTGCACTGTAGTAGGTGGAAATAGTACTATTTATGTGAAACTATTCATAAACTGTAAACATTTGTCAGTAGGCAATAGCATAAAGACTTCCGGCTCCTCGGGCTGCTGCGAATGTTTCAATGTCCGTATGTGCCAAACCGTTGGCTTGTGACACACCATTACGCGTCTCTCGATCGCTGCGCTCGCTCGAAAACTATAGCCTAACCTAAAACCAATCCATCTTGCGTTCATTATTCGATATGGTGGCGACTTATTTCAAATTTGGGAACGTGTCGGATCGGTTGTGAGGTTGGACTAGATTTTTACGAGCGAGCGGATCGAGCCAGCAACGGTCACAATTTCCAAGCTATACATATACCTTATATTGCCTTGCACATATTTCGTGTTAGTACGTAATTTTGTCAGCCATTTCGGACATCACATTGACTGTAGTATGAGGAAATAGTACTATTTATGTGAAACTATTGGTAAACTGTAAACATTTGTCAGTAGGCAATAGGATAAAGACTTCCGGCTCCTCGGGCTGGTGCGAATATTTCAATGTCCCCATGTGCCAAACCGTTGGATTGTGACACACCTTTACGCGTCTCACGCTCGCTGCGGTCGCTCGAAAACTTTAGCCTAACCTAAAACCAGTCCATCTTGCGTTCATTATTCGATATGGCGGCGACATATTCCGAATTTGCGAACGTGTCGGATCGGTTGTGAGGTTGGACTAGATTTTTACGAGCGAGCGGATCGAGCCAGCAACGGTCACAATTTCCAAGCTATACATATACCTTATATTGCCTTGCACATATTTCGTGTTAGTACGTAATTTTGTCAGCCATTTCGGACATCACATTGACTGTAGTATGAGGAAATAGTACTATTTATGTGAAACTATTGGTAAACTGTAAACATTTGTCAGTAGGCAATAGCATAAAGACTTCCGGCTCCTCGGGCTGGTGCGAATATTTCAATGTTCATATGTGCCAAACCGTTGGTTTGTGGCACACATTTACGCGTCTCTCGCTCGCTGCGCTCGATCGAAAACTATAGCCTAACCTAAAACCAATCCATCTTGAGTTCATTATTCGATATGGTGGCGACTTCTTTCAAGTTTGCGAACGTGTCTGATCGGATGTGAGGTTGGACTAAATTTTTACGAGCGAGCGGAGCGAGCGAGCAACGGTCACAATTTCCAAGCTATACATATACCTTATATTGCCTTGCATATATTTCGTGTTATTACCTAATTTTGTCAGCCATTTCGGACATCACATTGCACTGTAGTATGTGGAAATAGTACTATTTATGTGAAACTATTCATAAACTGTAAACATTTGTCAGTAGGCATTTCGATAAAGACTTCCGGCTCCTCGGGCTGGTGCGAATATTTCAATGTCCCCATCTGCCAAACCGTTGGATTGTGACACAACTTTCCGCGTCCCTCGATCGCTGCGCTCGCTCGAAAACTATAGCCTAACCTAAAACCAATCCATCTTGCGTTCATTATTCGATATGGTGGCGACATATTCCGAATTTGCGAACGTGTCGGATCGGTTGTGAGGTTGGACTAGATTTTTACGAGCGAGCGGAGCGAGCGAGCAACGGTCACAATTTCCAAGCTATACATACACCTTATATTGCCTTGCATATATTTCCTGTTGTTACCTAATTTGGTCAGCCATTTCGGACATCACATTGCACTGTAGTAGGTGGAAATAGTACTATTTATGTGAAACTATTCATAAACTGTAAACATTTGTCAGTAGGCAATAGCATAAAGACTTCCGGCTCCTCGGGCTGCTGCGAATGTTTCAATGTCCGTATGTGCCAAACCGTTGGCTTGTGACACACCATTACGCGTCTCTCGATCGCTGCGCTCGCTCGAAAACTATAGCCTAACCTAAAACCAATCCATCTTGCGTTCATTATTCGATATGGTGGCGACTTATTTCAAATTTGGGAACGTGTCGGATCGGTTGTGAGGTTGGACTAGATTTTTACGAGCGAGCGGATCGAGCCAGCAACGGTCACAATTTCCAAGCTATACATATACCTTATATTGCCTTGCACATATTTCGTGTTAGTACGTAATTTTGTCAGCCATTTCGGACATCACATTGACTGTAGTATGAGGAAATAGTACTATTTATGTGAAACTATTGGTAAACTGTAAACATTTGTCAGTAGGCAATAGGATAAAGACTTCCGGCTCCTCGGGCTGGTGCGAATATTTCAATGTCCCCATGTGCCAAACCGTTGGATTGTGACACACCTTTACGCGTCTCACGCTCGCTGCGGTCGCTCGAAAACTTTAGCCTAACCTAAAACCAGTCCATCTTGCGTTCATTATTCGATATGGCGGCGACATATTTCGAATTTGCGAACGTGTCGGATCGGTTGTGAGGTTGGACTAGATTTTTACGAGCGAGCGGATCGAGCCAGCAACGGTCACAATTTCCAAGCTATACATATACCTTATATTGCCTTGCACATATTTCGTGTTAGTACGTAATTTTGTCAGCCATTTCGGACATCACATTGACTGTAGTATGCGGAAATAGTACTATTTATGTGAAACTATTCATAAACTGTATACATTTGTCAGTAGGAAATTCGATAAAGACTTCCGGCTCCTCGGGCTGGTGCGAGTATTTCAATGTTCGTATGTGCCAAACCGTTGGATTGTGGCAATCATTTACGCGTCTCTCGCTCGCTGCGCTCGCTCGAAAACTATAGCCTAAAATAAAACCAATCCATCTTGTATTCATTATTCGATATGGTGGCGACTTATTTCAAATTTGCGAACGTGCCTGATCGGATGTGAGGTTGGACTAAATTTTTACGAGCGAGCGGAGCGAGCCAGCAACGATCACAATTTCCAAGCTATAGATATACCTTATATTGCCTTGCATATATTTCGTGTTATTACCTAATTTTGTCAGCCATTTCGGAAATCACATTGCTCTGTAGTATGAGGAAATAGTACTATTTATGTGAAACTATTGGTAAACTGTAAACATTTGTCAGTAGTCAATAGGATAAAGACTTCCGGCTCCTCGGGCTGGTGCGAATATTTCAATGTCCCCATGTGCCAAACCGTTGGATTGTGACACACCTTTACGCGTCTCACGCTCGCTGCGGTCGCTCGAAAACTTTAGCCTAACCTAAAACCAATCCATCTTGCGTTCATTATTCGATATGGCGGCGACATATTTCGAATTTGCGAACGTGTCGGATCGGTTGTGAGGTTGGACTAGATTTTTACGAGCGAGCGGAGCGAGCGAGCAACGGTCACAATTTCCAAGCTATACATATACCTTATATTGCCTTGCATATATTTCGTGTTATTACCTAATTTTGTCAGCGATTTCGGACATCACACTGCACTGTACTATGTGGAAATAGTACTATTTATGTGAAACTACTGGTAAACTGTATACATTTGTCAGTGGGCAATAGGATAGAGACTTCCGGCTCCTCGGGCTGGTGCGAATACTCCAATGTCCGTATGTGGCTAACCGTTGGATTGTGATACACCTTTACGCGTCCCTCGCTCGCTGCGCTCGCTCGAAAACTATAGCCTAACCTAAAACCAATCCATCTTGAGTTCATTATTCGATATGGTGGCGACTTCTTTCAAATTTGCGAACGTATCTGATCGGATGTGAGGTTGGACTAAATTTTTACGAGCGAGCGGAGCGAGCGAGCAACGGTCACAATTTCCAAGCTATACATATACCTTATATTGCCTTGCATATATTTCGTGTTATTACCTAATTTTGTCAGCCATTTCGGACATCACATTGCACTGTAGTATGTGGAAATAGTACTATTTATGTGAAACTATTCATAAACTGTAAACATTTGTCAGTGGGCAATGGGATAGAGACTTCCGTCTCCTCGGGCTGGTGCGAATATTTCAATGTCCCCATGTGCCATACCGTTGGATTGTGACACAACTTTCCGCGTCCCTCGCTCGCCGTGCTCGCTCGAAAACTATAGCCTAAACTAAAACCAATCCCTGTTGCGTTAGTCATTCGACATTGAGGCGACTTATTTCAAATTTGGGAACGTGTCGGATCGGTTGTGAGGTTGGACTAGATTTTTACGAGCGAGCGGATCGAGCGAGCAACGGTCACAATTTCCAAGCTATACA